>NW_022601403.1:1533250-1595089 GCF_009176505.1 Sitodiplosis mosellana | reverse complement strand
TCTCTCTCTCTCTCTCTCTCTCTCTCTCTCTCTCTCTCTCTCTCTCTGTCTTTGCCAAACGTTTCTAATTGCTTTGATGCAGCAACAATGACGCAAACCGAGATCGTGTTCGACAAACGATGATGTAACGAGGAAAAAATATGATGAATTATTATTATTGCAGCCAGTTTATTATGTTCTGATTTGGCAGCGGCTCATCAATAAAAAATAATTTACATCACTGTTTGGCCAGCATTGTTGGCACAATCGAAGTGTTAGTTAGTCATTGTCTCCAGAACCAATTTCAACACAATCAAACGCTTCGAGATTTTATAATTTTCTTTTTCATTCGTCAGACACATCGAAACGCAATTTTTCAAGTCTTTCCGCTAGTCAATTCCGTTTTCGGGGACACGGTGTGTTCAAATTGCATGTGGGTAAATTATTGACGAAGAACGTTTTTCTGATTTTACCAACAGAAACTGTCACCACCGGAAACAGATTGTTAGCATATTTTTGCATTAATGATGTCGTTATTCGGTTCCGACTGCCATCGTCGTCGTCGTTGTCGTCGCCACCGTCGTGTGTGTGTTGAAAATTTATTGCAATTCACAATTCCGAACAAACCGGGCCAATGAGTCATGCCGGTGCCATTGTGTTTGATGAAGAATATTAATAAATTTAATAACAATTCGATTTGGGCAAAGAAGTCTAAAGTACAGTTCGAGGCGCATTTTTTCGAAAGAGAAGAAAAAACCGCGAATTTCTGAGCATTTTCATAGTTGAATTCCGTCTACTCAAGGAACTCAAGGAGGCAATACAACGACCGCACCAAGTGGGTGTTGCAAATTAAATTCAGCTGTTCACTAAATTCATCAATGATTAAAGTTTAACTCCTGCAAATTCTCCCTCAGAAAATGACAAACACAGAAAAATTCTCCTGTAGAAAAGGACAATGACTCTAAATCGCCACTTAGTTGACTCAATTTACAGTGAAAGACCGACATTCTTGTTGTCATGTGAACAAATGGAATTTGTTAATAGCCTGAAAGGCTATCCCCGAATGAAATCTTCCTCATCTTTTTCGCTTTCGAATGAGTTCTCATCGAATTCTCTATTCGAAAGGACAAGAATTTTCACCAAAAAGAATCGAGTGGTTAAGTTATTTTTAGTATATTTTATCCCTTGAAATGAAATAAAACTTGACCTTTCGATAAGTTCTACTTTTTAATTAACTGCATCTCCACTGCTCATATAACTGGCACATTTCGATGAAATTTGTCTTTTATTATGGAAAATAAAAAAAAATCAAAGTCTCAAATTGCGGCCCTCTATCTTGTTTAATCATCAGACTCTGATTTATATCCTTCTTTAAAACATGCTCGAACTGATACATCAGATAAGCCTTAATGGCTTTGATTTCATTTGATTTAGTCAAATGTTTAATTTGTGTTCTATTTAATGGCTCTGAATGTAGTTTCATCCACTTGATTTTGCTTGTAATTCTCATCTAAATGGCGATTTAGAGTGATATGACCATGGCACTTGTAATGCTACTCAGATCCCATTACCACCTGCACACACAATTCATTTTAATGGTCTGATTAGAATGAAAGGAAGAATTGTCTACTCATTTCAGAGGTATTTTTGTTCGCTTCAACGTGTTTATTTTCACCGTAAATGTTTTTTCTATTACAGCAGGCGCATTGCATACTTGAGAGACGCATTCAAGTTTGCGAAAGGCGAATTTCCTTCTTCAAATGACGAATTCCCATCGTCAAAATGCGCATTTTCGATTCCAAAGACGAATTTTCGCCATCAAATTGTGCACTTTCGTTTCCAAAAGTTAGAATTTTGTCTTAAAACGGTTAATTTCTTCCCTAATGGAATTCAGCAACTTAAAACTATATTTTCTAGGTAGTATTTTTCTAGTAGTATAAAAATTTAATGTCTCATTCCAGTGCATGTTTCTGATGAGAAACCATGTGATATGAGAGTGAAAGAGGTGTTAAACAATTGAGAGTTGTGTATGTTTCACTTAGAAACAGTTCTCGTTCCATTGCAATCGAAAGATAAAATGTCCAAAGTGCATAACATACACCTGTATCCTAATGCACACACAAGAAAAAGAAGAAGAAGAAAAAAAAACCATTCGGAAAATTAAACAGAACAATTGTCGTCGTCGGTTGAGTCAACGAAACATTGAAATTTTTAATAGGTTTCTATCCCTCTCTCTCTCTCTCTCTCTCGCTCACTCTATTTTTTTATCGGTGTTTGTGCAACACATATTGCGTTGCCGCAATCATTGGTCGTTCGTTGTTCCTATTTTAACATCTATTTCCTCTTTACATTGTATCGTGTTATGTTGTGTTTTCTATAAATAAATAGCTTCAATTCAAGCGAATGAAGAGACAACAGAAAAAAAAAATTTTGTCTACCATATATACAAGTCAAATTTTACGACCCGCATCTATTCTTTTCATGTGTATGTGTGTATATAAATGTCCACAAAAAAAGTCTATTTCTCGGAAGATTATTTTCTTGCGAGAGAAACTCCGTCTGCGGATCGTATAAAAAAAAATCATCGAAAAAAAAGAAACAAAATAAGGGCAATCAAATACATTTTACCAACCTGTTGCTAATGCACAGAATAAACTCAAAAGGATTACGATTTTCATCTTGAAAAGTGTTTGTGGGGGGCGGGCGGTCTACAAAGAAGACGGAAAAAACGATTCGGCGGCTATTCGATAATGTGGTTTCGGATGATTCCTCGAAATGTCACGAGGAACTTTTGATCACGATTTATTTTTATCTCTTTAAAAAAAAACAAACGATTTTAACGATCTTATCACAAGATGGTTTAAACAAAAAAAAATCTGTTTTGATCACAATAATCACAAATCAAATCCTTCGGAAGACGTTGTTCTAACTTTTTGATCAGTTTAAATCAAAAAGACCAACAAGCGGAAATCCAAAATTCACCGTTTTATTTAATTTGCGCACTTTTCGGAATCTTTTTCTGTTATTCTATTTGAAGAATAAAAAAAAATTCAATCGAACGGCCACTTCACCAGAAATCCAAAACAAAACGTTTCGCGTGTTTTTTTTCTCTATATATTCGTTGGGTAGGTAGAAGAAAAAAAAAACGTTGAAGCAAGTGAAGAGAAGATATTTTCAATTCGCGTTCGATCGGTTGTGAGCTCAAGAGAATACTAAACAATTGACAATGATCGTAGTTTCAAAGTCAAGTTCACCGAACAAAATGCTTCCATTTCATTAGTTATTTTGCTTTAAAAATGTCTTGCCCCCACCATCGTACACCACGAACAAACCATATCATCATCAATAGTCGGGGCTCACGGGCCTAGTCACCGTGGCTGCCGCGTTGTGCCGCCGCCACCGCCACCGCTGTTGTCTTCTTCATCATCGTCATCATCATCACTACTGTCTTCTTCCATATTCACCAATTCGTTTATTTTCCGAAGCGTATGTGTGTGTGTGTTTTTTTTCTATATTCCTCTTCATTCCGATCGATTGTTATTGTATTGTAGGTTTGTTTCGTTTTTTTTATTTGCCTTTTTTCCCTGAAAATAAGAAAAAAAAAATGTTTTTTTTTCTTCTTCTTTTTCCTACGCTCGAAGAGCCGCGTGCGCGCGTCAGCATGCGCGCATGTCTGTGTGTTTTCGACTCTTTCTCTACATCATGATTGCGGTTCGTCGTACTCGATGTATGATCATCGTTGAGATTCTATGTAGACCATTGTTACCTATCGGTGCCTATGCCACTCGGCGATATATGTGTACACGAGCTCTTTTTTCGTTCCTCTTCGTCGAGTGTGTTCGCGTAAATAGCAACAGACAGGAGAAAAAAAAACGATATATGCACACAAGAGAGATACACACCATCCGCACAAACACCAATGCGATGATGAGTGTGTAAAAACGCGCATGCAATCGGGATCGAATGCGATCGGGATATTTCTCATTTGACTGCGAACCCATTCTATGCTGATGATGATGCGCATGCTGAACGTCCCAGGTAAATTTATGACCTCTGTCTATTGTGAACATTCGAAGTATATATATGTGCGTTTTTAGAGTGCGAACCCATCCAAATCCAACAGCTACGAACCATATGAAATTTAACACACGAAGCCTCATTATTATCATGATGATCAGGGTTTTTTTCGGCATGTTTCACCATCAAATTTCATTCATACAACAAACAAATCCTGACCATTTGACCTTTTTAGTTGTTCCTTTTCAAATTTGCATCAATTTTTAAGTTTTCATCAGTTCTCATTTTTATTTGTTATCTTATCGATTCACCGACTTCTTTGCGATTATCAATGTTTCAATTTATCGATGTGGATCCACATAAAAAATATAATTTTAAAATACTTTTAATAAATGAATCAGAAAATCAATTTTCGAACACTATTTTTTCTGCAAACACAAAGTTCAATGGAAGGTAATGTGTCTTGATGTTTTGATGAGTAAACCAGTTTCCTTGAATTAATTGAAAAATGCTTAGAAAAGTGCCAAGAAAAATGCTGTCATTGCAGAAAATAATTGAAAGATATGACGAAGAATGCTCAAAATTTGATCTTAATATGCCCAGGAATACGTCATACTGTTCTTTTTTTTCTTCTAATTTTTAGATAAAACGTGACAACGTGCTAACATGCCATTTTGATTTCATTTGAAAATGAATAAAAACTGTCGTGAACGACGTGAAATGATGATGGGACAAAATCTGAGAATATCTTCCAAATTTGATGTATATCTAGAAAAACACGCTTTTTGAGTTAATTTAATTCTTATTTCTATATTATTTCTTATCACTTCAATTGGATTTTCTCATTAAAAGTTGATCGCCAAGAAATTGCATTTTCTGAATACGTTTTTTTCTATTGCGCTGAAGATGTCTTCTTTTATTGTTGTCTTCATTTTGAAGACGTTGCTTTTTTCCACTCTTTTATGCTGACTTCATCTTAACGACTTCAATTGTTCGATTCAATTGTATTTAATCAATTCTATTTCATCGATTTATTTAAACGAAAATGCTATTTGCTAATTCAAAATGAAAAAAAGAATGAATCGATTGAAAAAAGCAGAGTCAAAATTTCAACCCAACAGAAGAAAAAAGAATGAAGATTATTTCACAAAAAAGTGCTACAAATGAAGACGATTCAAGCGTATAATATGATCGTTTAAAAGCATCGGATCATGTTCGCTGTTTGAAATGCTAAAGCAATCATCATTTGGATCGAATATAAAACAATCATCGTTAAATGACTTTATGAACTTCATTTAGTAGAAAATGTATGAGCGATAACGAAAGTAATCATGTGAATGATCTGTGGGGAAAAAAGGCAAGTCTCTTTTGGGTTTTTCGCCGGTCGAAATGGATGACTGCGAAACCGAAATAGAAACTGAAGAAGAGAAAAAAAGGCGAAAACCGAAATATGAAGCAATGGACAATGTGATGAGGTGATCGTTTGCGATTTGTAATCATGTACATCGCGTTGGGCTACGCGCGCCTGCGCGCACGCTCCCATTGAAAGTGTGAACGCAGTGTTTGGTAGTGTGCGACTTGATTCGATCCTTTTTCGATGCACCAAATGTATTCAAAAGATTTGATGTTGTCTCAATACGAAAAAAAAAATGCGCAACAACAAAACGACAGCAACGAACGTAGAAAAACGTTCGATGGCGCGGAGAGCGCAGCGTTGTCGAACGATGGAAAAGTGTGCAAAAGGATCTGAATCGTTACCTAACGAAAGATTCGTCTTTTTGTTTATATTTTATCATCATCATCGCCGTCGTCGTCTTGGCCTCAAACACCACCACCGATTGAATTTATAGACACAGCGTTGTTGCATCGGGCAGACTTCCTCGGCCGTTTTCTGTTTTCTATATATCTATTCTCTCTCTCTCTCTCTCTCTGGCTGAAATGAAACAAAATCAGAAACGAACGATGGAACAGAAAACGAAAACCGAAAGAAGAAAAAAATTCATACATGCACGATCATCGTAAAATACCAAAACGAACAAATGCGTTACCTGCTGCACACACATACACTGATTCACCGCTGGTCCGCTCTCCTTTATCTTGCTCCAGCTCTTTCTCTCTCACCATCTTCGTCTCTTTCGCACAAGTGCAAAAAAGAACTCCTCACATCTGAAATCGACTGAAATGAGAAAGAAAGAGAGAGAAAGAGAAAGAGAGCAGAAAAAAGACGCACACACAAGGCACTAAATAAATAAATAAAGAAAAAGCCCAATAAAAATGGCAACAACAAGAAATGTTGTAATAAAAATAGCCGAAGAATTACAAAATATGCGCTGAAGAATTGTCTTTTGTTATTCGCATCAGATTCGATGCTGAGTTGATTCTTTTTTCTCTCTCTTTGCTCATTTAGTATCATCGTCGTCGTGGTTGTTATTGTTGTTGTTGGCTTTGATCAATTTTAAATCTACACTCGATTTCGAACCCGATCTTCATAGTTTATGATCGGAGTGTAAAAATTGTTTTTCATTTCGTTTTGAAGGTTACAATTCATCACGCATTTCAGACAACGCACACACACACACACCCAACCAATTCCACTTCTTGTTCTTCGTCTTTCGTTTGGAATAATTTGAACGTCATAACATTGTTTTGCACTCAAACGATTTAACACATTTCGGTTCTTAATTGATGGAACAATTCCCTCTACTTCCTTTTCAGCGTTGCTCTTTTTTTTATCGAAGCGTGTCATAATTTTTTCGTGTGCCATTCTCACACATTTCACTTTGGATAAAAATGCGAAAAAGATTTTTCGGCTTAAAATCCAAATAAAGACGCGAAAATGGAATTATGAACGAGTTAAGAAAAGCAATCCGATGCTTAGAACATGAACAGCGGAGAGAAGCAATTTTTATCCGCTATAATTTACATCGAAAATGTTCAAACATCATTTTCGTTGATTCATGCTGGTTTCAAGTCGAGAGAAAATTACATTTTCGATACGACACAAACCGATTACTTGATTTGACGATGGCATTGCATTGCATGCAACATGAAATTAAGTCACACTCAATTATTATCATCAGCTTTATCGTCGATGTCGAATCATTCTTGTGGCAATTTTCAATTTAGATAACACCCGCATAAAATGATGTGATGAATTCTTTAAAAAAGATAAAATTCTAATTGGATTTGCATTCACAAGAGCAATTTTGACGTGATTTTGAAGGAGGAAGGGAGGAAAATGAGGAGGAGGAGGAGGAGAAGAAGAAAGAAAACGAAATAGAAAAATAAGAAAGACTAGAAAAATGATTCTAAATGAGTTTACGCAGGTAAAAAAAATTGAAGTTCAAATAATAATTAAAATAGTGGCGAAATACGCATCGGATGGCAGCAAGACCGAAAACAACTTAAATGACAACTGTAGCGACGCGAGCGCCCTCAATTTCAATAGGCAAATCAATGAAATTTCGGAATTTTTGGCCGAACTAAACAGTGCGACAATTTGAATTTTCTTGATGCTGCCACCCAATGGAAATACGGTGATACAAGTAATGATCATTCTGATTGAATAGTCGTTCGCTTTTACTTCTCCGCAAACATAGTTTGTTAAGGAAAAGTATTGGTTTTTTGTGTTCTATGAATTTTAAATTCTATGGAGTGCCATTTGTCGATTTATCTTCCGCTGCGATACGTTTATTAATCATAATAGAAATTGCTCTCTTTTCGCTGGACTCGATTTCGTTTTCTCCGCTAAAATTTGGTGAAGCTCCTCAAAAATGGTAAATTGGTGGTCGGCCAGCCGCAACGTTCTACAATTATTCATTTTGCCCTTAAAGCTATTATTCGATGCCGTGAATACAATTATCTTCACTGTGTATATCCTTTGTCCTGCATTTTTTAAAGTCCAGTGGATTTTTTTAAGTCCAGTTCTCTAAGTATCCACTTTTCACATTTGAAATGTCAAACTGGTATTAATTTTCCGCAAACCTTGTTAGTTTTCATCAGTTTTGAAAAGAAAATTGGATGTTTTCTTCATTTTTTTTATCGACTCTCTCCTCATTGGTCATTTCATTGGTTGAAAGTAACATGAATCGATAATTGAAGCGTGTTATATAGACAATATATATGAATTGATTCGATCTAGTGATGCGAATTTTCCCTGTTCGGTTATGGGAACGTAATTGATGTGTGGCGCAAAAAGTGTCTGTTGAAATGGCCAAAATTCAGTTAATCCAAATGTTCAAAATCTTCAGATGTCATAAATTTTTTTGGAAGACATCGCAATGGATTGATGCATGCAGATACATGCTGTGTTCGATTTCATCGTTATTTTTTTACGATTTAATAACTGTGGCGCACAATGTGATCTCGCCGCTTTCAGTGAATATTAAAATAAATTAGCTAAGCTTCAAAATGATGTGTTTTCGTGTGTTTGTGTGAATCGCGAGAGGATATTCCATTTTGTTCTGGTGCAAAGATTTATGTCTTAGGCGTTTTATTGTATGAAATTTGCATGCGATATAAGGGCACGGGAACACATGCAAATGTGATGATGCAGACACACCAGATTCAATAAGTGTGTGTGTGTGCGGCGCAAAATCGATTCCATTGGTGTCTAGTTTCAATGTAAATAACGACACGAAATCGATGCGATAAAATATCGCGTCAATTATGTGGATTGATTGAGGCGGTGGGATTGTGATGTGCGCGTAAAATGCTCAACATTGATATTGATGTACATTGTAATAACATTGCCATAAAATCGAACGCGATACAAGTTCATTCGGTTGACTGTTCTGGCTCTCGCGCCAGTTGTATGGCGGATTTTCTCGCCGTCTCAAATCAAACTCTCGTACTTTTTTAAACCATTTTCTCGCCGTTTCCTACCTTCTCTTGGCTTCTTTAGTCGTTGCCGTTCTCAGTTGCCGTCACCGTTCTCTGTATTCTTGCTCTTTTCGGCTCTTGTTCTTTTCAGCTCTTGTTTTTTCTTTGGCTCTAGCTCTTTTCGGCGTTTGCTCTCGAATACGGTTTTGGAGAGTCAAGTAACGTATACCACGGGCGACAGATGGCAAATTTACAACCAAAAATGCAAACGCGAGTGTGTCCGTGTTTGCGCTCGTTCCTATTGTGTGTGTTTGCACAATCAATGGCTTGATTTGAGTGAACGAAATGAAACTGTTTTAGCCGGAAATTCGCATTGGCCAATTCTTGACGTGCACACACACACACACAACGTTTCCGATAAAATACGTCTCGATGCAGCATATGTGCTAGTTTGTGCACAAAAACTTGCTGCAAAATGCAATTAAATCGAAAATCGCTCTTAATTATCGCTGTGATTATTTTTGCGGAAAACATTCTAATTGCTAATCGTATGCATGCAGCCGAAGATAGATACCATTTCGAATTTTCATCAGCATCGTCAATGCGAACATGGACCACAAGCTCTCTGAATCAAATAGATATACTATTCAATCGTTATACTTATATCAATACAACGCTGACTGTAGTCAAAGTCTTTTTGGCATTCAAAAAAAATAATTGAAAAATTAAAATTTTCGCCCGTCGAATGAATCGCGAGGCATCTCGAGAGACTCAGGAATAATGTTTCGTAAAATCAATTGAAATCGAATTAAAGTCGATGGATTTGATAAGTCAAAGGCGTTACAATAATAGACTATCCGACTCCGATCGACGTTATGAGAATCTACCAAATTATTTCTGATTTTATTTTCTTGAAGGAAAATGAAAACGCACCGAAAACACTAGCAATAGTTATCCCGTCAAAATTCCCACCAAGAGGCGGCAACATGAATCCAAACAACGGTTCATATCTTCTTATTTTTTGTTCTTCTTCATAATAACATAGCGATAATAATCACGGCACACGAAAATTCCAATGTTAAAACGGCCGCAACCAAACTGCTTCGCAGTTCAAGGATTAGCATTTCGATTTGGAATTTGAATTAATGGCCAATCTTATTTGATAGTATCATCAATTTGATACGCGGCGTGCAAAGCATATTTTTGCGTGTACAGACGAATCTGCAGCATGCAAAAGATGGAAGAAGAAGCTGAAGACAACAACAACAACGGACAGAAAAAAACAGCAACCATTTTCATTAGGCGATGAGCTCCTTTGCCATTACGCAGTGGCAACAATGTACAAGAATCCAGATCCAACAATAAAACTAAAGTTCTAATTGTTCTTCCTCTTTCGTACATTTCTTTTGCGCTATTTTGATTGTTGTGCGTCGAGAGAAAGAATAAAAGATGGAGAGAGAGAGAGAGAGAGAATCACGGCCAATAAAACATGCTATTCATGTTCATCAGCCGCACACGATAGAAGGTGGTGGTGCTGGTGGTGGAGGCGCTTTTCTAATGGCTGACCATTTTCATTCCGATGAATATCCATCTCAAATGATTTTCACGTAGAATGTTGGATCGGGAGCAAATGACCTCCCCAGCTTAATACCTCTCACACCTCGGCACACGGTTTTCGTTTTCCAAACACACACACACACACACACACACTCATCGACGAATCGACTTAATTGACGATAATTTGGTTTGATAAGACCCCGAATGAAATCCAAATGGATTGGCATAATCAATAGACGTTCGAATCTATCCCGGAAAGCACACACACACACACACTAAAGCAACAGAATCTAAAGAAAAAACATCGACTACTATCAATAGTCAATGTCGACTGTTGTATATTAGATACAAAGAAAATATGTATTCACTCTCTCTCACTCCGTCTCTCTCTCTCTCTCTCTCTCTCTCTCTCTCTCTCCATCTCACAAAACGTGCGATTTGCTCTTGCTCTCGTCCACACAGCATACACACAAATATCGCACAGCACAAGCAACGATACACAACCGGATAAATCATGATCGATGGAATCTAGCGAAAATAGTGAACACTAAACAGCATTCATTTTCAGCTTTAAAAACATTATCGCTTTTCGCACGTTGTGTCCAATTTCCGTCCCGCCACCCACTTCACCCGTACCAGTAAGTATAGCAAACGAACGAATAAGACGA
Organism: Sitodiplosis mosellana; assembly: GCF_009176505.1. NCBI lineage: Eukaryota > Metazoa > Arthropoda > Insecta > Diptera > Cecidomyiidae > Sitodiplosis > Sitodiplosis mosellana. The sequence continues at coordinate 1,584,047 of NW_022601403.1, read as the reverse complement.
AGATAAAATCGATCGAACGTAAACGTAACAACAGCATTACACAACTCAACAATAATACTTTTTGCAGCACTATTTTCTTTTCACTTGTTCCGTGTGCATCCAACGAGAATATACACCATTTGGATTCGAGAATTCATTAAATAGTTGTCGAAAATGAACACATTCTCTCACACTCATGCGATTATTCTTCCTTTAGATTTTAATCGTTTTTCTTTGGTATCAACACGAAATGCAGAAAAATGAAATTGGCTGAAAAAAAAACCACCATGAGTTTTTGAAAAGAATTTCTTCTATTCCTTTTGAGCAGTGAAAACTACTGTTTTTTTTGCTGATCAAACTAATCAGATTAATTGAATTTCAACTGGATTTTTTTCTTGGATTGATTGAGTTGAATGCAAGAAACTGTTGGGTCTCTTATTGAGAGACTCTTTTAAGTATAAGAGATAAGGTAAGGAATTTCTCAGCAGTTGGAACCCTTTAATTCAGGGCTTAAAAATAGATTTACTTCTGCCGCTTATAGCTAATGAAAGTCTTGCAAAATTGAATAAGAAGATGAACATCTATATTGTGTTTCACATCGCGATTCTTTATTGATCATTTGTGTAATTTCAAAATTATGTAAAATTGATAATTGTTCCGATGCTATCGGTCACTCGCTGATAAATTGGATCATTTAATGGTTATCATTTTGCGTCTATTCAACCCGAAAATTCATCGGAAATATTCGTCTCTCATCTTAAATCACACGCCATTCGAAACGTCATCCGTTTGAATAGAGTTCGCACCAGAATCATCTGGAAAATGGCTGACAATTAGTAAAAGTTTAATTCAATGGGTGAATACACGTCATAATATATAATAATATCAATATAAACCGATAAAATTTGCTGATTGCACGTGTATTAGGAATTGTTTGATTTTAACAATAGCGCCTCATGTCATATACCGTGTCTGAGTTCAATGCTCTGGCTCTTGTTTTTTCTTTGGATCTCTCTCTCTCTCTCTCTGTCTTTCACACACACACACACACACACACACACACACACACACACCTCCCAATGGGAGGTTCCCATCAACAGTGATTGTTGGCTAGAACATAACGTGTTTCACTTGAATAACTTTAATCGATAATACTTTGTTGTTGTTGTTGTTGTTTTTTTGCTGCTGAATTGAAATTCATTCGTCGTATTGCATCAAATTTTTTGGATGGACGGAAGCAATTTATTTGGAGAGTAATTAGCGAAAAAAAACTGTAATACGGTGATGAAAATCAATTAATCGAATAGCAGCGAATCAAGAATAAAACGAAATTGCTAACAAGATGGAAAAACAAGTTTTGAGGTGATAATTTTCTAATAACCATTGGCCTTGGTTCGAAAATGAAAAAAGTAAACATTCAAAAGAGATGCGATTCACTTCATCATCGTTATACTCCATTCATTTTACGTCGATTCACATCACATCATACAATTCTAAAATTTGATATTTTGATTCAGCCAACAACGATCAAGAAAAAAAAATCGGACGAAAATTAAAACAAATGTTCGCCAATTGAAGAAAGAATGGGCAACAAATCGCATACACATTTCAGCTGACTGAAAATCAATCGAAAAGTAATTTTTCAAAGAATGAGACACAATATTGATGCCAATCGAAAAACTTGTGCCGAAATCGATCCATTTGGATTTTTGAGCATTTTATCGGTTAAATCACATACTTTCAAAGAATTCGTTCAACTTCTTTCAATATCTCTGCTATTCACAAGTGGATATATGTAATTTGTTGATCGTCAAACAATTTGACAGCAGCAAATGATCGCAAAATAAGTATGATCTTTCATTTTGACGAGAGACCGAATGCATGTCGAAATATGTTCGGGAATGATTCTGAAATAATTGGGTTTTTTATTCGTTCGATTTTCGAGCACAATTATGAAGTGATGTGTCAATCAAAATTTATTAATCAGAAAAATTGAATATTTTACGGAATTCAATGGAAGGCACATTTGAAGCATGATTCTGTTGCTGCGAGAAATCGAAAAAATTGGAGAAAGAGAAGAGAAGAGAGAGAGAGAGAGAGAGAGAGAGAGACGCGATTTTAATTTCGGGTGGTGCGCACATGAGAGATGAGATGAGCAAAAAACACACACACGCACACACACGAAACCATCACACAATACACTGGCATGACTGGCGAAAACAATTTGAAATATGTTTGTAATACAACGAGCATATGTCTTCTATCTGCATATCTGATGTGTGTATATAGTGTGTACTCTGCTCACAATTCATGGCGCATGCATAATAGATTCCTGACTCTGGCATTTTCTTCTCGTCGTTTTTTTCTTTATACACATTGCTTTTATCATTCTTTTTTCCCAACGCTTTGGTGTAAGAAAAAAGAAGACGAGAGAGAGAGAGAGAGAGAAACAAAAAAGTCGTTCTTTTTTATGCTTTCTTTTAGGTCCTAACAACATGTATCTGGTTTTATGTGTTTCGTGGACACACGAATGCAAAATGAATGTGCTCGAACATTATTCAACCCGATCATGCATAGAAGATTGCATAGCTAATGTTCAAGCTTCATTCTCATTAAATGTGCTCTTGTCACGACTTTTGCACTCGATGTCATTCGATTGGACCCACTATTTTTTTTCTCGTCGATGTATACGTAAATTACCTAAGGTAATCACTATCATACAAATACATTAGAGTCGCGTATTGTTACACGCAAAATTGAATCGAAACGGTTTTTTTTCAGTACTGTGAATACTCAAAATTGAACGACCCGAACGTGTCATCCGTAATTGGTGAGTCAAGCGAAAATTCGTTGAGTTTGCAAAAAATCGTTTTAAATAATATTTTCATACGATCGCATCGGAATACCAAATATTAGATTTCAAAATCGTGAGATCAACGGATCGAACATCGAATCATCGTTTTTTTTTCATTTATTAATAACGAAGACGATGCGTTTCATTTAATTTATTATTATTATTGGGTCTGGGAATTAGTTTTGTCGATTTTTTTAAATTTTCAAACATTTATTTGAATACCAAAATGAAATTACATTTCAATCAAAATATTGTCCATCGGAAGCGATGACCTTCTGCCACAATGTGGGCAATTGACGGATGCCTGCCTTAAAAAATTCCTCATCTTTTGAGGCTATAAATGCATCGAGCCAATTTTGGATTTCTTCAACTGAAGAGAACCGCTCTCCGTCCATATGGTTTTGCATCGATCGAAACAAATGGTAGTCGGAAGGAGCCAGGTCTGGGCTATACGGGGCGTGAGCCAAAACTTCCCATCCGCTATTTTCCAAGTAGTTTTTGACCGATTTCTCAATGTGTGGCCGAGCATTGTCATGTAGGAAAATCAATGTCCCTTTTCTGGTCTCCCATTTCGTGCGTTTTTCTTTGATTGCTTGTTTCAAACGTATCAATTGTTGTCGGTAGAAAGGCCCATCGATGGTTTGACCACTTCTCAGCAGCTCATAATACACCACTCCCTCCTCATCCCACCAAATAGACAGCATTACCTTGTCGCCGTGAATTTCTTGTTTTGGCTGTGATGTTGCTGGTTGGCCGGGCTTAACATACGATGCTTTGCGCTTGGGGTTATCGTAATGAATCCATTTTTCGTCACCAGTGACAATTCGATACAGAAAACCTCTTTTTTTGTGCCTTGCGAGCAGCATTTCGCAAGTCACTAAACGCCTTTCAGCTTGCGCTGGCGTCAATTCATGTGGTACCCAATTTGACAACTTGCGAATGAAACCAAGGGCCCTTAAACGATATCTAACAGTGCTTCGGTCAACATTCAATGCTCTGGCAAGCTCATCTTGAGTTTGACTCGAATCTTCATCGAGCAATGCCTCCAATTCCGCATCTTCAAACTTTTTTGGCTGGCCGGGACGTTCCTTGTCTTCCGTGCTAAAATCACCACTTTTGAACCGTGAAAACCACCGTTCACATGTACGTTCCGATGGAGCATGCTCACCATAGGCTTCCACCAACATTCGATGCGCTTCAGCCGCAGTTTTCTTCAAATGAAAGCAAAAAATTAATGCTTGCGGGAAATGTTGCTTTTTCGGTACAAAATTTGACATATTTAAGGCGCAAAAAAAAATGTTTATCCAAACTTCGATGAAATGATAGATGATGATTTTTGTAGTTTGACACTAGACCACTCATGTGAAAAAGAAAAAAGTATTGCCCGATACAACCATGCAAAGTTACGCCATCTTTTGAAAAATCGACACGATTAATTCCCAGACCCAATATTATTTTAAATTATGTGTATTATCATCTCTCTATATTTCATACATGGCAGTGAAATTGACCGTAATCCCGAATTCTCCTCATTGCCGTCACAAATCAGCAGTTTCAAAACACATTGACTTGTGCTTGTGTTCGAAATTTTTTCATAAATTTCGAACGTTCAAACTTAACAAAAATTGTTCGAATGATCCAAATCAAACATGCGCATGGGGGATTCCGGTTTGTCCCACATTTCTTTGTTTTTATCGGGACAAATTTTCTCCCATCGAAGATTTTTCAAAAGTGTGGACTTTTTTTAGGTCTTTACTTTTTTCCCGAAATCAAAATTCCAACACCCTCCTCCTCACGGAAGATGGGGGGATCTTCCCCAATGAACCATATACGTGCTTAAATTTGCCTATACATGGTTAGGGTGGCTCTTTTGCAGACAAGTTGCGATTTTCTATCGGGCAACTAGTTTAAAAGTTGTGGCTCGATCCAAAAAGAAGAAAAATGCCTTCTATATCGATTTTGGAATACGCTTACACGTTCCGAAAAAATAAGGCGACTAGAAATCCAAATTCTGGTACATTTTTGGCATTTTACGACTTTTTCCTTGCCTTTATTGTATGTTTCAATATATTTTTTGCTTTGGGATCAAAGAATCTGACACATATAACATGGAAAAACAGTACTGAAGTGATTTTATAACGATTTTTGTTCATTTTTTATGAAAAATATGTAAATTCCCTCAAAATTTCGATAATTTTGTATGGGAGGTACCCATAAATCGCTTTTGATTGGCTTCAAACTTCCTGAGATTTTTTTTTCTGGCGAAAAAATAAGATTCTGAAAGTTTCATGCTGATCGCATTTGCGCAAGTTTGGTTTTGGTCCATAAATTTATTTGAAATTTCCTTGAACCTTCAGTTTGGTCATAACAGTTCAATGTGAATTCCCACTAAACCAAGAAACATATTTAGACCGTATAGCACCTAAATTCTTCGTTTGACATCCCTCCATAAGATTCCAGTAAGAAACTGTACTGGTCCAATCGATATAAGTAGTTTTGAGCCCACCAAAGTCTCAAAAAGGAGCCAAATTCTCTTATTTTCCACTAAATTTTGTACAAAAAGTACTGTAACTTTGGATAGAGGTATGATATCAACGCATGTTATAGCTTAAATGAAAGGTATTGAAGTCTCCTCTTATACAGTATTAAAAACTAATATAGTTTGTATAAATCATAAATTTGAGGCCTTAGAATCTCTACGTATAGCCCCAAAATCATTTCTCAAGGCATATCCCAAAAACTAAAGTCCATGTTACCAAACTGATAATAAAATCGGATTTATAGACACCAAAAACAATGAAAATCACCATTATCTTGCTAATTTACGTTTAATTATCGAAATTCGTAGCAATTATAAGCATAGATGTAATTTTAATATATGGCGTAGGCTGTTCTCTTATAAAAAAAACAATTTTTACAAATTCAGCGTGTTAATTCTTGATACAGTACAAAAAAGGACTTCAATACCTTTCATTTAAGCTATAGCATGCGTTGATATCATACCTCTATCCGAAGATACAGTATTTTTTGTGAGAAGTTTCGCTCAATTTGACCACTTTTTGACACTTTGATGGGCTCAAAACTACTTATATCGATTGGAATTGTTAAGTACCTTACTTGAATCTCATGGAAGGAGAATTTAATACTATGAATTTAAAGAATACAAAGAATTTAAGTGCTATGTGGTCTAAATATGTTTCTTGGTTTAGTGGGAATTCACATTGAACTGTTATGACCAAACTGAAGGTTCAAGGAAATTTCAAATAAATTTATGGATCAAAACCAAACTTGCGCAAATGCGATCAGCATGAAACTTTCAGAATCTTATTTTTTCGCCAGAAAAAAAAATCTCAGGAAGTTTGAAGCCAATCAAAAGCGATTTACGGGTACCTCCCATACAAAATTATCGAAATTTTGAGAGAAATTACATATTTTTCATAAAAATGACAAAAAATCGTTATAAAATCATTTCAGTACTGTTTTTTCATGTTATATGTGTCAGATTCTTTGATCCCAAAGCAAAAAATATATTGAAACATACAATAAAGGCAAGGAAAAAGTCGTAAAATGCCAAAAATGTACCAGAATTTGGATTTCTAGTCGCCTTATTTTTTCGGAACGTGTTAGCGTATTCCAAAATCGATATAGAAGGCATTTTTTTTCTTTTTGGATCGAGCCACAACATTTAAACTAGTTGCCCGATAGAAAATCGCAACTTGTCTGCAAAAGAGCCACCCTAATACATGGTACACAAGTTATGCCTAATTTTTACACGTTTTAAAACAAATAAAAAATATATAGTTAGCTTTTTGTTGAATTGTGTAAAATTTAACTAAAATCTGGACATAAAATGTGCATAATCTAGCATGCGTTGCTGCGTCATTACAGCCAGCTGAATTATCTCGTTCATTTATCCTATGAGATGCTGAGAGCGATATAGCAATCACTGGAATTCTGGGTAAAACTCTAAAATTATGATAGAAAGCTATATTAATATATACATTACTTGAAAGATGAGACCTTCCCATAAATTTTGGTACCCCATTCATTAAAATCGGTTGAGTGGCTCCCGCACAAAACATGTTTGAACTCACTAAAACTCGAAAATCAGTGAAAAATAGCAAACTTTATTCGGTAAATTTATTTTTTTGCAGATTCAACTGCAACCTAGGCATTGGAATCTAATTTTCCCATGAAAAAACTAATCCACGCCAAATTTGAAGACAACCGGATGAAAAATTAGGGTACCTCTACAATGATTTTTGTTCGAAAAATAACCGAATTTATTCAATAATATATTCAATTCATTCCAAACAAGAGAGTGTTCGTGTTCATTTGGAAACATCGAAACTGTAAAAACAAACCACAGGGGTATATAATGTAAATGAGATATATCGTCCAGTTTTTCTAGACCGAAATAAAAATGATTAAATTATTACGAACGAACGAACAAGAACACTTTTCGTTGACACCTCTACTTCGGACTGTTTACTAAATGATGGCCTGAGAAGAAAAACCTTTCCTACAAAATCTGTGCGCAGAACACAAACACAGAAATTTTTTAGTCAAAAGGTGAACAGCAAATTTGCGAGCGCAAAAAACCTAATATATTTACAGCGAGCGCAAAAGCATAACAGGCCTACTTATACGGAGTTTGCATGCTAGTAGGCTTGTGTTTTGTAATTTCGGTGTTTATGTTCTGCGCACAGGTTTTGTAGGAAAGGTTTTTGTTCTCAGGCCGTCAAATAATGACGTGACAATTTAAAAATATGTTTTAATAACGATATTAATGATATTAAATAAATGTCTATCATTAAAAAAAATTAACGTCATCACTAATGTGATGCATAACCGAACAACACGCACGTTGTGTGTTCACATCAAATTTTTTTCTGTTGAGGCTTTCTCTCTATAAATATGGCAATGTTCTGGTTTTTATCCATTTAGTATTAACTGAAAAGTGCAATAGGTTAAATCGTTGTTTTTCGAGAGTGTCAGAGAAAAAATAGTAGTGTTATCAAAAAACTTTTAGAAAGATTGTAACAAATTATTTCGTCTTTAGATCCTGAAGATGGCTTTCAGAAAGCCGAAATATATCGATCAATGAAATAACAAAATTTGTTGCATTTTAATTCGGAACGAAGGAGGCGATACAAGCACAACACACACACTGTGTGTATTTGAATAAATTTCACCGTTCCGGCAAAACAAAAACCACAGTCATTCGACTGTGTTTAATAACAAAAAACTATTGTTCATAAAACGGAATAACGAAAATATCTCGATATAAAATGAAATCGACATCGTTTTGTATCTTTTTATTGAATATAATGAATGAGATATGGAACGTGGATTCAAATTGTGGATGTGAACCTCATCCTCATCCTCCTCCGGATACTCTTCCAGAGGATAAAATTGTTATGACATTAGACGGGAGAGTTCACGGAAAATTGGACCAAACATATTTGAAACAGATGAATTATTATGCATACAGGAGTATTCCATACGCCAAAGCTCCAGTTGGTGAGCTTCGATTCAAAGTGAGTTGACGACAAAATGCAAAACCACAGACAAAAAAAAAACAAACAAATATTCAGATTTTTGTGTTTGCTTCAAATCGATGTCCAAAAGAGAAAAAGAAACGAAACACTTGCATAAACGATTGAATTCGATTTTTGGGCACCTGAACCGATTGGATCTTGGAAACCACGCATCAAAGATGCATTTGACTATCCGCCATCTTGTTTCCAAACGGATATGTTTGATCTTCAGATTGAATATAAAAGTGAAGATTGCCTTTTCTTGCATATTAACGTTCCCGGTATGAATTGAATTTGAATGACATATAAATTTCGAAAGAAACAAAACAACAAACATAATGCATTTAGTGCATAATTTTGCAATCGTGTGTATTTCCAAAAAATTGAACATCAAAGTAAAGTTCATGACTAGCACTAAGATTTTTGGATCTATTGTAGACAATTTTGTAAATTGTCCAACTCTGGTGGAAATTTCAAAAGCAACCGCAGCATTGGACAATTTACAAAATCGTCTACAATGTGACAACATTTACAACATGGCATGGCTGGAGTATTTCCTTCCAGACTTCCATCAGTCAGGGTTTAAAATTTCCCATCTTCTCGATGGAGTCTCTCCATTGATTAGCTCGAGCTAAATCAACTCTTCTAAGCTAATCAACGAAGACTCCATTGAGAAGATGGAAAACTTTAAACCCTGCGTGTCAGTGTATGAGTGGCAACCGAATATATTAGATCATTTATCTTCTTGTAGCCGAAATCAAACCAGATGAAAGATTAGCCGTGTTGATCTACATCCATGGCGGTGCTTTTATGGCAGGTACCAGTACGGATATATATTCTGGCCCGGATCCTCTCATCGAACAAAATATCATTTATGCTACCATAAGTTATCGATTGGGAATGTTCGGATTTTTGAACCTCGATTCACCGGAATATTCGGGGAATATGGGCTTGAAAGATCAACAGTTAGCGCTCAAATGGATTTATGATAATATTGAATACTTTTCGGGTGACAACAAACGGATTACAATTGTTGGTAATAGGTTGGTAATTTTTCGTACACATTTAAGTCGAAAAATGGTAGGAAGTCAGATGATTTTCATACAAAAAAATGCATATACCAAAATATACATGCACTTATATACATGTATGTATTTCTTATCGGAAAAGTCCCATTTTTTTGTAGAAAAATATGATTTTCTTTGGTGTATTCAACCTTTTAACCTATACTGTATATACTCTATTTCACACCACAACAGTGCTGGTTCAGTTTCGGTGCAGTTACACATGCTATCAGAAGAATCACGAAAATATTTCCGGAATGGGATTCTTTCCAGTGGAGTGATTGATAATTATTGGTCCTTTTCGAAGCATTCAAATCATTTGCACTTGGCATACGAAATGGCAAAACAATTGGACCAGCCACGAGATTCGTTTGACGATTTAGTTGATTTTCTGGAAGAAGTTCCAGCAAATGAAATATCTGCATATGCATTATCTCGTCGTGGATTACTAGAAAAGCGTACACTAATGCTTGATTTTACGCCAACTATTGAAAGTATGTTCAATTGTTTACAAGTTTACATCCAGTTTGAAAGTGAGCTTGAAATTTTTGAATTTGAATTTTTAGGAGAAGATGCAATTCAACCTTTCATGATCGAATCAGTCGATAAACTCTATGACAAACCCGATATAAAAGTCGATGCCATGTTTGGAGTCTGTTCGTTGGTTTGTATGGCACAGTTCTCTTATAACCAATGAAATTCGGTTCAAACGTTTTTATTTCCCTTTGTACTGTGTTTTATAGGAGTTTTTATTCTTTTATGATAACGAAGGAAGGACAAATCTCAAAGATTTTGACGAAAATTTCAACATAGATTTGCCATTTAAGGGATTTAATTTGTCATTTGACTCCAAGGTAATTGCCTATTTGAAATAGGCTATTTCAAAATCCATTTATATGAGCATTTCTTGAAAATTGATGTGAAATATCAACAATTTTTTGTTTCGATTTGATTTGATTTTTTTTTTTTGAAGGAATATCAAAAATTGGCAAAGCAAATTCGTCAGTTTTATTTTGGTGAATCGCCTATTGATGAGACAACTTTAGTTCAATACCTTAATCTTTTCTCGGATATCAACTTTACTTACGCAATAGACAAAGCGGCAAAGAGACACGCAAACAAAACATCGTCCAAAGTATATTATTATCGGTGAGAGTGATTTTGGGCATGGATGGGGGGTTTAAATTTTTGACAGAATTTTCAAGTCGTTCCTTGTGTCTTTTATTGTGTGTACAACATAATTTCAAGGATTTTTGACAGATATATAACTGGAATACATCGAACTTCTCTGACAATCCCACTTATTATAATATTGAAGCATATGAAAGGAGAACCAGATGTGTTTCACTTACGAATTTTTTATCAAAAAACAAAATGTTGGAAAAAAATTATATCGTACACTCAATAAATAGAAGAAAAAAATAAAAACAGGTTCGCTGCTGACACAACATTGAGTCTGACCAAAACACGGGCAAAAGGTGATGCCAAAAAGATTCCAGCAGCCACCCATGCAGAAGATTCATTCCATTTTGCAAGGTGAATTTTATTATCCTCAATACATCAATCATAAATATTTTTTCCTTTCATTTCAATATCAAATAATATTTGACAAATATATTGGCCATTTTTTTGGTTTTGCTTTTAGTGTGAGACCTGCCAAAGTGCTTTACGGAATACTTCGAGAGACTCCAAATGATAAACAAACACAAATTACCATTAAAACTATTGAAAATATTTGTAAATTGTTTTCCAATTTTGTGAAGTGGGGGTAAGTTTTATCATATATTTAATTTATAAATGAAAGATTCACATTAATTTTCATTCAAAATAATATCATATAGGAACCCAACTCACAATGATGATCCGATTGCTGGATTTCTTCCCATTCAAGGGGATACAATCAATTACATTAATATATCGAACGACGGACTGAAACTAGGTGTGAGTCCAAATGCAAAAACCAACGAATTCTGGGCAAACATTGATCGGCTAGTCAAACAAAGTAGTTGAAATCGAACCAATTTTTTTTAAATCTCAATTAGACATGCGTGGCTACCCTGATTTCCTGAAAGAAATATATCAGATTTACCCACGTTAATGACTAACTTAAATAATTATTTCGAACCAAATATGCTGCAGTTAATTTCTATTATGGTCGCCTGATAGTTACTCTTCAGTCAAAATGTCCAAAATTAGTCGAATCACTTTTCATCGACTTGAATCAAAATATATTCACATATGAGTATCTTTTGATTATTATAATCGAATTAAATTCGCAAATTAAATGCTTATTATTGAATGTAGTGCTTAATAAATACCCAGCAATCTAACAGTGGCCGAAATTTTGATATTGAAATCATTTTATTATGTGCAATTTGATTGCTAGTTTGACTTGCGCTCTATATTACCTTATCCCATCTTATGTTCATTAATTTTTCCCAGACCTGGGAGTACTGGCACTTGGTTGATTTTTGGCCATAGATAATTAAAAAAATATATTCATAAACCTGGATTCCTCATGGTTTAGTCAGGGAATGCGATTGACATAAATCAGAGAGCAATCAAATCCATTGTTTAAAAGTGACGCAAATGTGTCTAATTTTGAAAGGGCAATTTATTTTGTCATATTCTTGTTTCTGTGCACATTCTTGTCTATAACATGACAACCGCTTGATGTGGACTAAAAGTGCACAAGATAAAATTATAGAGGACACCTTGAAGAATAAAAATGCTCTTTGAAGAAATGTGATCCAACGTACGATTTACGTTATACAGCTGTTGAAATATTGCCCGTCTAAAGGCGGTTACATGCACTAGAGGGTTATGTATTTGTGCGGAACTCGACTAAATATCAATTGTCAAATTCAAAGCGAATGGAAGAGTTGTTTGATTGCCGATTGCATGATTTTCACCCCAGTACAGATATCCGTTTCCATACAAAGAACACGTTGTTTGTATGGGAACGGAATTCCGTAGTGGGGTACAAAATCATGCACCCGAGACAATCAAGGGTCAACGAAAAGCTTGTCCATCTTTTCGAAATGATTTTTTCGTTGCATCGGAAAAAATCGAGTGCAGAGCTGACCTATTCGGTGCTGGCACTTACCTCGTTGGGTGCGCACCTCATACTAGGTGCCAAAAATTATTTTTTAAGAATTTTTTTTAAGTAAATATCACCAACTTAATTCTGAAAAATTGTATCAAGTTAAAAAAAATCGGTTTTGTTGTTGTAGTCAACATCACGGTTCAGAGAAAAGATACGAACATCCATTTCCAGTATCAATGATACCTTGAAAGTAGCGACACGCAACAGCGGTTTTTTTTATAGCAGACAATTGAGTGTCCCTAACTGTCAAAATCTCAATATTCTACGTTATTCAAATGTCAAAATAAGAACCGCCGTAAGGGTGCAGTCACACTAGGAAACATGGATTGGAAACATGTTTCCAGTTCCCCATAAGATCCTGTGTATTTTTGTTTCCACTAAAATGTTTCCTGTAAACAAAATTACATTGGACCTTATGGGATGTTTCCAATCCATGTTTCTTAGTGTGACTGCACCCTAAGAGGGAGATACGGATTTGAATTGTTTTTGTTTTGAATGGAAAAACACGTACAGTCAAGGTCACGGAGACGATGACATGAGTGTTGAATTTCATTCAACGCCACTAAGCTGTAGACATCTCTCTTCGGCTTTACGGCAAACAACAGAACCAACACTGAACATGAAAATGACAATTTCAATTGTGTTTGTTTCGTTAGTTTCAACTGTGCCGCTACGAGAGGTCACTTTTGTCGTTTCTTGTTGTTATTTTACATGTAAAATCAATGGTATTAGACGAGGATGGACGATGATGCTGAGCAAACAAATGATAATAAAAATTTGCTGGCAAAAGCATTGAACGTGAAAAAAGTGCAAGTAATACGAACAGAAGCTATTAGCGTTTAAATTTGTGAGTGTGATTGAATAATGCATCAGAATAAAGTGAAGTTTCAATAGATTCCATTAGATAGTTTTAATTATGGAAATGGTGAGATGGAAATAAAAAGCGAAATTAATAAAGAAGTGAAATGGAGTTCGGTGTAGTTCTACTACTACTGCTGCTGCTGCTGCTGCTGCTGCTGCTAATAAATAGAAGGCGAATTAATATTTTACTCATTATGAAAACGAAGAGAGCACGTCAAAGAATTGCTGTGCGAAAATTGTTTATTCTGCGAGTGTTAAGTTGTACGAGAGAAGAGATCAAGATGTTGTGTTGATGTCGACAACAAAAAAAGCATCGCTTTTGATGCTCTCGTCGTCGTCGTCGTCCGAATACCGATATACGTATTGGCATCTTGGCTATGCTGTTTCGCCTGCACACGAATTCAAAGAGCTTTGTGCGCTAACGCGCGTAGCCCATTTCTCGAATAGAAATAACAAAAGATAATTGTAGAGAATTATAATAATTTTCGCTGGGTGCATTTGTAAGACGTTCGTTTGTATGGGCCGAGGATGTGCTTGTTATTTTTCTTTCTTTTTTTTTTGCTTCATTTGTTGTGTCTGTTTGGCTTCGGGTCAACATGAATATTCGCGAGAGTCTCACTCACTCTGTTCCGCGCTAGCGAGTGAATGGGCGCGCGCGCACTGCGCACATACCAGAACTCTATTAGAAAAAGATGAGACGCCGGAACGAGCATTTCGTACGGAATGGGAATGAAGTAGAGTGTGTGTGTGTGTGTGAGCGAGAAAGAAAGCATGCGAAAAAGAAGAAAATGAAAAGACCACGTTGTTGCTATATTGTACAATCGAACCTCTTGCTTGCTGCTTATATTTTGTTTGTTTCGTTTGTTCGGCCGGTGTGCGCTTTTTTTTTCATTTTTCGTGCATTTTATACGTACACTAGGTTTGTTGCTGTTGTGACCGCTGCTGTTGATTTTTTCTACATTCGCCAGAGAGTTAACGATAATGAACGTTACCTCGACGTATCCATAACCGATTCTAAACGAATATAGTTTATGTGGTTTTTCTTAGAATGTTCTCGATTTAAAGCGCAAAAGACGGCATGGACTTGGTGCGGCTTTTAACACGGCTGTGAAACTAAATAAATTGACTGAAACCATTTTCAAAATGAATAATAGCGCACAAAACCGAACAAGAGAGCGAGGTAGATAGAGGAGAGAGAGAGAGAGAGAGAGACACGGAATAAGCAAACAGAGATCAGTGAGTTGAGCACGGTGTATACGCTCTGGTGTCAAACATTCCATTTTATTTTATCGAGAATAAATTGTATGCACTCACTCTGGATGTTGAACTCTATGGCAATTCGATAGACACGATGAGAGAAGGAGAGAGAGAGAGGCCATTGTACAATCGCTTCGGGGCCACACTGGCCAAAAACCAAAGTGTAAGTGTTTTAACGCGATAAACTCTGGATATATGGATTCGATGGAAGTAAACGTGCCCTATTGGTTACTAGTCGTTTATAATATTCAATCATTCGAAAAACCACTTTGATTGACTTGAGGCTTCACGTTTAATAAGCTAATGGCACATCAGATCATTTAAATCAAACCATTCCCAAGATGATGCGCAGCATTTTTTTTTAAAGGAAAAATGGAATAGAGGCAAAATGGGATCGGGACTATTCTGAAGGCAAACAATCAATAGGCAGACCAGGAAAGGGTCAATAGGTGAATAGGGAAGAGCAAAAGGACAGAGGGAATAGAGAGGACTCAAAAGGGAGCAAACGGAAAACGTGAACTAAAAAGAGAGACATTTCGATAGAAATCGTCCAGAAAAAAATACAGCAATCCAGAGCATGGGAGAACAAGACAAAGACAGAAAAGAAGCCAATCTTAAGGGATCCCATGCCGAACAGGAAGGCATGCCTGAATCATTGAAGTAACGCCAGAAATAGCTTCAGTCCTCGTTAAAACGATAATAAAAAGAAACGCCAATCGCCGACGAAAAAAAAACCCATTGCTGACCAGAAGCATTGTGAAAATGAGCAGGTTTCACTCACATAACCGATATATAGACTCGCGAATAGAGTCAGACGCGTCGAAAGCAATAATCGAAATTGAAATGGAATAAACAATGTGTTTTGGGCTCTGTTTAGTAGGTAGCATGACGATGGCGGCGGCAAAAAAAGGCATATATTGTGAGCCACCAAAAATGAGAAGCAAAAATTAAACGGGCCGTATGAGGCATAGAGAGCAAAAACGAGGAAGGAAAAATGGTACAACAACAGCCGTAGCAAAACAGAAAATGCGAATAAACAAATTACCAAAATCTATTATGTATTGACAGCTGATAAATTGCCCATTTCAACATTCATATGTAATGTAAAGCATCACCATCAGAAGCAACAGCAGCAGCAGTTAGTTTGTCTGTGTTCTTTTTCTTCATTCATGTGTATATGTTGATTCAAGAGGGTCAGATTAGAACATTGGCTACACAGCACGGTAACAAAGAGCGATATAGTACGCTCGGCTTGACGTCGCCGAAAAATTTTCAGCCGCTTTTTTTCTCGTCTATTTACACGATGAGCACGTATTTGTTTTACTCACGACGTGTTTTTTCCCTTCATCATCTTCGTTGTTTTTGCGCTATTTTTGCGGGCTCAATATGTTGTGCCTAGTGTAATTTTGCTCCGTACAACGGAATGTCTGAAGCAACAAATTGATTCTAGCTGATAAACGAAAGTGTTTTTTTTCTTCTTCGCATTTTACAACGACCGACGGCGATTTAAAGAAAAGAAGGGAAAAATCAAATTGTAATGAATCTACTGCGTACCCGAATCGGGTGTTGCTTCGTTATTGTTGCTTCAAAGAAATCCCATAAAATCATGTTGATGGTTTGATATTAACTACTTTGAAGCACAACTGTTGCCTGTTGTTGTTTGCTACCATGCAGCGTCTGTGACTTCTCGACTTCAAATCGTCGATTTTTATAAATACTTCCATAGCATATCGTAATGTGGCCAATTAGAAACATTAAATTTTGCTATTGACCTATCCCGTGATGGGAATTTCGTTGACTTTAGTCGTTTGGTATATTTCTCAGTCTTGTAGTTTCCATCCGAAATTCGTTGAGCCCATTAACTATTTAGATCAGAATATTTACACACGGGATGTCCATTGTCCATTCAAACGGCGCTATTTCACCGTTATTCCCTTTTTTTTAGTTTCACTCCTTTACATAGTATTGTAATTAATTTATATGTTGCTAATCAACGTATGCTGTCATGGTGCCACTTAACGCCTTCAGTGTTGTGCACAAAATTGCGAAGTAGCCGTCGCGTCATCAATTCCCTTTCAAAGGACAACAATGCGGCCAATGCCACATGTCGACAATTTCACATGAAATCGATTTGATCTAAAAGTCGGCAAAAATGTATTCATATCAATTTTTCTTTTCATACTAGATGAAAGAAGTGGAAATATTTGTGAATTTCCAAGGCAAGGCGAGAACAAAGAACACCTAGCGAAAATAATCAAAACAAAATAAATAAATGCCAATAAAACCCGATAATTATATGAAAGCACCGCAATTAAATTAAAAAGCGAATTTGAATTGCGATTGGCGACGGTAGCTGTCGTCGTCGATGCCACATCGAATGTACTTGTGTACAACACGTTCGCTCAAATCGAGAAGCTAGCTCCGTTCGGTTTGTGGCAAAAGTGCCCATAACGCGAAACATACAATAAAAAAATAACAATTTGGAAAAAGTTCATCGACACGGTTCAATGGAGCTAGAGTGTGAAAAGATGGATTATGGTGTATGTATGTTTTTCTTTTGACGTGTAATTAAATTGATTTTGACTTGTAGCTGCTCTTCGCTTCTACATTTTGTTTTCTTCTTTCTTCTCTTCTACTAACCATCATCATTATTACTCGTCTAACGATTTGCGCAGAGCTTCTCTTTAGAACAAACCAAAGAAATAGAAGCACACATACGTAAAGCACCCATTGAGCACCTATTTTAAGATTGTGTTTATAGTCGATCAAATCTATTAGTTCGGAAAACAACAAATTGCTCCGACGCATTGGAAAAAAAGGGGCACATAATCTGAAATTATTATTATTATCGGGCAAGTTGATGAGTGTTGTTGCTATTGCACTCTCTCTCTCTCTCACTCTCTCTCTCTAACACACGCACGTAGCAATTTTCAATTTATGAAACTATTCATTATTTTGTGCCAACATCAATGAGTGCGGACGCGCGCACTACGTGCAAATTTTAAATATCATCGTTCGACGACGACGACGACGACTTGATTTTATTTGGCTATGTGTTTTGATCGAGGGGCAAATCACTCTTAGGTATTACTTTTACATAAATGGTATTACTTGGTATTACTTTCCGTACAAATCAAAAGTAATACCAGGTGTATTACTTCTATTGATCAGTATTACTTGGTATTACTTGGATATTACTTTTTTTCGGTATTACTTTTTTCATAGAAATATCAAAAGTAATACCAGAGGTATTACTAGAAATAACTGAGGTATTACTTTTCTATTTGGTATTACTTTTGAGTGATTTCCCCCTTGGTTTTGATGCTTACGATACATATACGCATCATTCACGTGGGATCGCGCGTCCATACACAATTGAATTTGCATGATCATTGCGAGAGTTTCAATTGAAAACATTCTCATCATCACAACACACACACATGCTGCACGGTACGAAACAGCGCAAAATTTACAAAGAACATGTCGACACCATGTACAAACAACCGAATCTCGGAAGCTAGCAAGGAAAAAAGAGAGTGAGAGATGAAGCGAATCAACGAGAGAATGAAGTGAAAAACCAAGATGTAATCAGTATCAGATAGATTGTACGTAACAACAAACAACTTATTCATTCAATTAAAAGTTTTTATCGTGGAAATTGCGGCAAGTATACACATTGCGAAGCGAGCAAGCGAGCAAGCGAGCATACTGCTGATTTCAACTGAAAAAAAACACACACACAACAACCAAATCTAAACAGCAATTTACCCCGCTTCCCGCTTCCCAATTCTATTCTCTCATCGCCATGAAGTCTCTTTCTCTCTTGCTTGCTTCCTCACTCTCATGAAAAGTCATGGGCTAACATGCGATGCCTCCAGCCGTAATGTTACACATAAGTTCGATTGATACCGCTTTGCCAAACACAATGAGCTTACAAAAGAAGAAGAGCCAAAGCAAGAAAAAAAAACACACAACAAATCCAACAGCATGTAAAGAATAAAATTAGCATGAACAAACAAAGTTTTGCAATGGATGGAAGTATGGACACCGCATTTGTTCATCAATTTGCCACAGTCAAGTTCATCATTAACCGATAATTAAAATATAGAACAACACCTCTTTTTTTTGTTCGGTTTTGTTTTCCGTGCTCTCGTAGAATAGAAGAACGTCGTCCCTTTCGTCGGACGAAATCGAATCGTATACGTAATTTTGATGGTTGAACGGAAAAATACCATTAAACTTTGATGCTGCCCCGTGTATTCGTTTGTTTGTTTGTTGTTTTTTTTTGCTCCGCATTCAATGAATTTGACGAAATTAAATTTGGTTCTCGAAATTTTCAACAGAAATAACACTTTCGATCCGCAAAAGGAAACAGAAAAACCAGCACATCAACTTATTTTAGCCAATCCATTCCACATCCGCTGGATCGATTATCCCATAGAAATCCAATCATTTGATTCATTGAATCGATACGAATTTACCAACTTCGTCGTTTTTAGTTTTAGTTTCTGAGTACTGAAACAAATTATGGTGAATTTGAATTTTATGCTCATAGGTTTTATTTAATTTAAACCAAAGGCAGTATATTTCAAAAAAGAAATAAAACCAAGATCTTGTAATTAATTTTTGAAATAACTGAGAACTTTTTTCTGTACTTTGTTGCAAAAAAATATATTACTTCAAAGTTACTTTGATGAAATACATTTCATGTAGTGCGCCAAAAAATAGTTTGTTGTGAAACAACAAAATAGAATAAATAACTAAAAACTCAAGAAGCTCTGCGGTCTTGTTTTCACTTGTGCAGCGAGCGACGGTTTTTGCCATGGTTTTGGCATTCTTAACGCTTTATTACAACAACAATAACAACAACCAACGCTATGAAGCGCAATGGTAATATATTCAGCAATTCCAAAACCTTTCAGAGTTGCTTTTGTCCCTATCGGAAGTTCACTGACTTGAATCATGAATAACGTTTGAAATGTCATTTCTTACAGACATTTCTGCATTTTTTATACTTCCAAACTAAACCGTATAGATGCCGTTAGAGCATGCATTGCTGAATATTTTCCATTTATAGCGCATATTGTTGACAACAACGCTTTATTACGAAACGGAAAATGAACAAATAGGCAAACGGTCGAATTGAGAACCAAAAAAAGTCGCCTAGCAAATTTGCACTGAACAAATTTTAAATGCCATAAATTCGGAACGACTCGAAAGTGTTCGAAATTTTCCGAATAATTCAAAATAGTTCTAGACCAGAGTCGTGATTAAAGCCAGTCTTTTCATTGTTCATGGGTTTGCATTCCCGACGAGAAATTTGCGGAATATCGCATTGCGACTATTCTACGTATAGTCGCAATACGAAAAAGTCCGTCGAACGCAGCCAACTTCACGTTGGTTGTACGAAGTTTCAAGTCGAAATGTCACACTCGATCCAGTTACAACTTCACATTTATCGCAGCGCGAATAGTCGCAGGGTATTCAGCGATAACATTTTGCGGCAACTTTTATTGTGGATACCTATTCGCATTGCGAGTATCCGCACTCAAAAACGGATATGCGACGGATAGTCGACGTACACCTATTTTACCGCAAATTTCTCGTCGGGATTGCCAGGCTTTCTTTGGAATTCATTAACTCTAAACAAATTTTGATGAACTATCTCTTCGTGAAGTCATCAACAACTGATTTATTTCAAGAGCATTTAAATACTTGGCTTCCCCTTTTAAAAGCGCATTTTTATTCAATTGAGTGTAGAAACTGATGAAGATGTACCAAAATAATGTCCCATTTCCGTGGTTTGTTCTGATTCTTTCAATGTTGGCAAAGCACACAACAGAAAAACTCTAAATCCAGGTCATCGTCAGCCAGTAAAATGTGAAGTGTATAAAAATCAACAAAAACACATTTGGTGGCCAAAATGCTGTAATTTTCGTACGACCATTAAAAATTATTTATTTAAAGCCATTTAAAAAGAAAGACCCAATGTTCTTGTGCATTTTTCCACTCACGAGACAATTGTGTACAATAAAAGAAAATTTGTGTGTCGAGTGTTAACGACTTTACGCCGAGAATAAAAATAAAAACGAAACGAAACGAAGGCTCAAAGAGACAAATTCGACAAAGTCATAAATAAAATGATTGCGAATAATAATAATGAAACAAAGGGCGACGGCGGTAGCGGTGGTGGTGGCGGCAATCGCTGCATGCATCCGTGCGACAAAATGGGAAAATGGTGATGTAAGAGAGAGATAAAAAAGGTCAGAAAAAAAAACCCAAACCGATTGTCGTATAATTCTGATGTGAACAGCTTTTCTTTGAGCGAAACCAGCAGCAATACGAACGACGGAACGAATGAACGAAAAGAAAAATATTAATGGCGACAATTCGTTATTTTCGCATAAATAGACAATTTATCATGTGCCTTATTATATATACTTTTTTTTCTCCCCGGTTCTACTCCACTATGTTATTTATGTGCGCGAAATGTGTAACATGAATTGTTTGGCTTAGATTTGTTTGATATAATGGAATTGAACCGTCGAAATTGCACCGCATACACAACACATCACAGTTAGATGAAGAGGACAGAGGATGGAGATCGTGGGGAAGGAAATGGGGGCTCAATGAGGAGAACGACTAGAATGAAAGCCCGAAAGCCACTCTACACGGCAAACAAAAAGCAAATGTTGATTGTCGTGTGTTTAGAACACAAAACGACATAGATTTCACATTTTCACAGCGCGCGAAATCATTTCTCGGTTCAGATTCTTACGTATGTTTGCGCGAAAGAACGAAGAAAAATATTTTTCGGCGAAGAGCGCGCGCAAGCCGAAAATGCAAATCTCTGAATTGTACTTTAGCTCACACAATCTTATCCGTGTCGCATCGCAAATTCATTCTCGACCAAATAAAAAGAAAAATAATGGCATTGCCAGTTAGTGAGCCGCATCAAAGCGACGAACGAGTATGAAATGAAAAGAGAGACACACCACTCGAGCTGATACAGAAAGTGAGGGAGAGAGGAGAGCATTCCGTAAAACACCATCATATTCAGAATAATACAACGATAAAACACATCTATGCGATTTGCAATGGCCCTGGGTACTCGCATGTTCCACGTACGACAAACACACACACACACACACACACACATCGAAAGAAAGAGACACAAACTGAAAGAAGTTTTGTGGTCGCAATCGTGATATGTAATTTTGTTATTTTGTTATGCATATCACGATTTAATACTATATTCGAGCGAGCGAGAGAGAGAGAGAGGAAAAAATTGCCGAAAATAAATATCGTCACCACGAGCGCGACTGAACCGGGAGACCAAGAGATTGAGAGAGCAAGAGAGCGAGCGAGAGGGAGAGAACGATGTGAGACTAGCACTTTTGCAATAGAACAAGCATCAAATTCCATGAAGAATACCAAAAATGTTGAAATATCGAAGAAACGAGAATAAAAACACTCAAAAGAAGGAGAAAAAAAAACGATCGAAAATTTTCTGTTTACTATTCGTCTCATTTTGCAGTTATTTTTTCTCTTCTTCTTAGATAAAACACATGCCCGACACCTTTGTTCGTTTCGGTTCAATATTTGCTGAATTCCGAAATGCGCGAAATAACCATTGATTCGGTGTTTGTTGCGATTTGCTGTGTGTTTTTGTTGATGTTTTTTTTTTCAACAAGAGCCCAAGTTAAGTGTTTGAATATGAATTCAAAAGAAAACCCATCCATAAATAATGTGCGCTGGCTGTCGCCGATACAGCGATTATTTATGATAAATCATTAGCAATCATACGAATTGTTGTTTGCCATCATCGTTTAGGATATTCGAATGATTAAAAGGTTTTGTTGTTATTTTGCAAAAGACCAAATTCCATATATTCCATGATGTTGAAAATCGCTGTTCACAAATAGATTCCAATTTAGTGCCGCTGCTTGAGCGAGTTGACGTTTCAGATTGATATTTGATATTAACTTTTTTTTTGGATTCTGACCTAAATCAAATTGTCTTGACCACACGATCATTGTTTTTCGTACCCTCAAAATAGACTGTCCAATTGGCATTTATTCCCATTCAACCGTATTATTATCATCGTTAGGTTTGTTACATTTTGTTCGATCAACACTGATGATAAATCTATTTGTGATGGTTTAACCGGCATTCCGAGAGAAGGATTAAAAAGTGAATGATATTATTCAGTGTAAGTTAGAGGCTTGAGTGGTATGAAATGGTTTCGACTTGAGAAGACGAGCGGATTTGAATTTTTACCTTCGTTTCAAATAGATAAACAACAGTCGATCAACACGATTCGAAATGGTGAGCAGTGTCTATTGTCTAATGGACACATTGTTCATGTGTATTGTTTTAGAAAAATATTGACAGTAGATGTGGTTCTGGGTTGAGGTGACATGGTTTCTTCAGCTCTTTTTCTCTTCATCTCTTGTTATTTCTTTTTCTCTCAGTCGGTTTCTCTCTATCCCGGCATTCACTTCTATCTCTTCTGGTTTCTCGTTGAAAGATACAATCACTCCTTCTCTCTGTGCCGCATCGAAGGCTTTTTTCCTGATGGTCGCTCGCCTCTTTTTTTTGTCAGGAAGAAAAGAAAACATTTGCCTTCTCTTCATTAATTATACAGGATTTGGTTTGTTATCGCATTGCTTGATGTGCATTTTCAATCCTCTTGTCTATTTGTTTGTTTAGTCTAGTTCATGTGTATGTGTGTTTTTTTTAGCCTATTTCAAGCGATTAATTCGTTCTTTCTTCTGCATATTTATTCAATCCTTTTGGCTGTGACATTGCCACAGCCGCAGCAATTCATTCTTTTTTTCCATTCAGCAGCCCAAGCCAAATCAGCGATAACGATGCTGTGCATTGATTTAAAGTGTGATGAGCATTGCATGGGACCAACGATAAGAATGTCACGATTGTTTTCCCAAACCACACACTTCTTTCCTCATTGTGTGCCTTCTCTCTCTCACTCTCTATTGTGCACAAGCATTCTTTGCGATTGGTGTATGCTTAATTGTACCAGTCACTCATTCAATTACAAATGGCTAAAGAGTAATGATGAAATGCGCGCATAACTACATATATGCTTCTTTTGCAAAAAAAGAAAAGCCGAACATGATGCAGAAGAAAAGGACAGAAGAAAGAAGGAAAAAAGCCGAATAAAATCATCAGGATTGAACCATAAAACAGAGCCCAAATGGCAAGAGGCACGAACAAACAAACAAACAAACACACACATATATACAACGCAATTTCTACATTAAAAACAAAAGCTCTTCTAATTTCGTCTTTAAATAAATTCATTAGCTGATTTGGTGTAATTAGCTCACTCAAGCGATTTCATTGCACTCACTGTCAGCAACGCTATCTTTTCGTAGCGATTCAATAAATGTGCGTCATCATTCAATTGATATCGTCATTTTGGTCGAGGGTGTTTTTCATCTTGCCTTTTGCTCACCATCTCATTTTCATCGCTCGCACTCACTTTGACATGCGTGTGTATGTGTGTATGTGTGTGTGAATTCAACACATTCGACGGGTGTCGTGCATAACGACTCATTCTGCCATCGCATAATCTATGAGTCCAACAGAGATGCAAACTCAACTTTTTCGCTCTTTTCTTCGAAATTATTCGTACACACACGGAAAAGTATTGCAATCGAAAAAAAAAGTTCATGGAAATGAAATAAATCGTACTCGATCAAATCAACCTTTTTATTAGAGAATTCTGAAGGATGTTTTTCGATTCACCACAATTGAAAGAAACTCATCTTTTGCATCATTCCCTTATGTTAACCCGGTAATAATTTTCTTTTCTTTAACGAATTTTTTTTTAGAATTTGAACGTAAATAAAGAACAAATTCATGAAAAGAGTCTAATACTCTTCATTCTTTAAAAGTGAAAAATTTGGCAGTGCAAAAAATGAGTATCATTTACTTTCTCATTTTTGTAGACTGCTTGATTCACTGTTTTTTCTTCATTTTTCGTTCTTTCCTTCATTCATTTATTGAAAAATAATTTTATTTCAGTATTTCTTTCTCACGTTTATTTATATGACTTGATTTGATCATTAAATACCCATAAAAATGTATGCTTTGTTTTTTTTGTTTCTTTTTACCCTCAATAATGGAAAATCATGTTTGGTTCGACTCAAAAACCTCTCAATAACGGAACATTTGGATAGTGGAATTCTTGTCAATGATGGAAAAAAAAATTCTCCATGGGATTCCGTTATTGACAGGTTTTACTGTACTTCCATAGTATTTGCGATACAATTTGACTATCTTGAATTGAGGTTATAAGCTTTTCGGAGAAGAATAGAAGTAGAATCCATTGCCCTCTACTTTGACTGATGTATTTTTCTTCAAAACTGGCCACTGTAGAATCGCGTAATTTTTTCAGGGAATGTCTGAACGTGGATTTATTAAAATAAATTAAAAATATCAAATAAATTTATCCGATATTGTTCATGCGTTGCGTTGTTGTAACGCATTTGCAGTACAAAGTTCATATTCTCTTCCGGATTTGCCAACTCAAATTTGAGGGTGTTCCGAGCGGAGTTCGGCAAAAATAATACGATTTAGCATCCTAAAAGGATGCGTACTGGAGGACTTCACTTCCAAAATACATTGGACCAGGTCGGATCCACCTGCTCCACAAGTTTCACTTCCAGCTCAGGCACTATCAAGGATTTTTACTGATTTTTTGAAATCGATATCGAAAATTCAGATTTGTTCACTCGATTCGTGATTACACGATTCCGTTACAAAATCTGAATAGTGTTTGCTGCTAAAATCATTATCAGAACACCGTTCAACTGATTCAAATGCAATTGATTAATAAAATTTAATTATTAGAATACGATTTCCATGACCAATTCTGTGGCATGCTTAATTTTTAAACCGCTTATTTTTTTATTTCAAATTCCAATCACTTGGTACTGGCGTACATTTGCAATGAGATATTCTCTTTGAGAATTCCACAGTGACCTCTAATCTTAACTTATTGAACTCGTCCATTTTTTTTTTCATTTTTTCGTTACTTTCGATCTTGCATCGGACTTTTGGTCCATAATCCAGAGAAGTATTTAAGAAAAAAGTTCGTCTTGCCAATACAAACACGTTTTCGTTTTATTGTCGACACTGTGGACTTTTTTCCGTTTCGGTTTCCTTTGTTTTTCTTTCGTGTTCGTGGTTATTTTGTTGGCTTCACTTATTTTATGTGTGTATGATTAAGCATTGTAGCAAGAGCTGCGCTTCCCCAAAAACGGAAAATGCTCTGCAAATAAAAAAAACCGCAGTAACAGAGGAAACGATTGTGCGAGAGCGAGAGAGGCCGAGAGAGAACGAGAAAGAGCGAAAGAAAATGGAAAAAGAAAGAAAAAAAAAGTCGTTGGGAAAACGTGTTCCGGTACATTTGATTTCATCGCCGTTCAACTACCGCCATTGTCAATTTACTAGCGTCGTTCCGCTTTTTCCTATGATTATTATGTGCTATGCAGGATCATACTGTATTTAACTTATCCAATCTTCTTTAGTTTTCGATGTAAATATGAAGCTTCGTGATTGTGGCTGGGGCGCTCGTATATTTATGCGGATGTATCCAATTCAGAGGGAGAAGCAATGCACGAGTGCGAGAGAAAGAGGAATAACGAGGCATAGAATGAAAGAAAGAAAGACCGGGTGCGAAGTACCATGATAAAGACTTTGTGTGCTAACGAAAGTGTGCAACGAGAATATAAATTAGCCCGTGATTTTCATTAATTCCAAATTCGAGATGTAATTTTTATCGCATGGATTTGACGATTGTGCGGAGTTGTGCCCTGCCGTTGCGCGGCCAATACAAACAATCTCTGACGCATCGCGTACGAGAGCAATGGAAATTCGTGGTGGAAAAGAAAAATTCAATGCGGTCGTCAATGTATGTCGATCCGTGTGTGATTCATTAAATCAACAAGATTTTGGAGCGAATGTGCCTGGAAGAAGCTTCATTTTGGAGAAAAGGTAGCAGAAAAATCGATTGATTGATTTCAAAACAGAAAGAAAACACAACAACAACAGCTATTCACATTAGAAAGAAGATTTCAGTGAAGTAAACATGGTGACTCACCATTGGTAAGAGAAGGAAGAAAATTGAACTGTATTTGATCGAAGCCGGTGCAAATTGCAGCAATAGCCAACAAAATTATGTTCAAAACTAGAAAAATATTCATTCCATTTGAACGTTCACCTCTTTAGTGCATACGTTAACGCCTGCTCATCCAACTCGGTTGTAACTACTTTATGTATACATTTTTCATTCGCTTGGAATGAAAATATCCATGGCTACACCAAAATGCTTTTCTTTAAACAAAAAAAATGTTGATGAAGCCAATTCCGCACAGTTATTGCGATATCGCTCACAGCATCTCATAGAATAATTGAACGAGATAATTCAGCTGGCTGAGATGACGCAGCGACGCATCGCCCAAGTCTATCGCCTGAGTCTTTGTGATACACACACACAATTCGATGCCGCGCGTCACTATGTGTATCGCACAGACTCCGGCGATGCGTCGCTGCATCATCTCAGCCAGCTGAATTATCTCGTTCAGTTATCCTATGAGATACTGAGAGCGATATCACAATCACTGATTTCGCATGTAAACACAATTTAGTGCTTTAAACGCACAAAAATGGAACCATATACAATATTTGAAAAATATATTGCAGATACATACATAATATTTGCGGGTGAAACGAAAATCATCCAAATTTGCAATAAATTTGAGCTCTGACAAAGCAAAGCCCACCGCAAGACGAACAATTGCACCGTGCCTCGGTGTTTTCCATTAAGAATATGCAAAATAGAACCGTGTTCGATTGAATTTTTTATAGATTGCCCGACATTGGGTCGTAGTCTCGATATTCCGATGAATGAAAGACGATATTCCGTATAAATCAACCATGAATGTTATGCATTGTCGATGTGACCGAAAAAAAACAAAGTGCAAATTTTGGAAGAATTTAAAGAATTTTCTCGAATATTTTTCGACCATTTGCCAATGAATCCATCATGTACTTTACGTTGAACAGTTCACCCGTTTGTTGATATATCTATCTCAATTTAAACACTCCCATTTAATAAGAAACACGTGAAGAAATTCAAACGTGAAAAAAATCGAATGTGCTACATATTTGAATGTGCAGCAATGGTATTTTCATATTGGAAAGGAACCAATTCCATCAATTCTTATTCGATGAAACATTTTCTGGAACAAATCGAATATTTTTTCAACGAAATTTGTCGTCCTTCTTTTAATTTATCCTTTTGGTCATTCGTACCCTGAAATATCTCTGCAATCGTATCCCTGCTGCTGTGCTTTGCAATGTTACGCCGTAATATCCAATAACCCAATATATGTTATTAAATCTGTGTGCATTTTTCTTCTTTTCACAGCAGAAATTGTGTGTTCGAACATCGAGACAGATGTAAATGTCAAGCGTATATGATCGAATTATTTCCGGTTAGTGTTTCAGTGCATTTTTTTTTGGTCAGTTTGAAGGGTGCTGATCTACAGATTTACATTTTCGATATGTTATTAATATGTTATTGCCCGACATATTTATTATTATGTTATGTTGGGATTTTTTTTATCTTAATAACGTTATTAAAGATTTGACATAATAATAACATATTACACAGTGCAACACATCTCAGACAACCAAGATTTGGCATATCAGAGGTGTTAGTACTACCATAGGTGAGCAAAACCCTAGCTGGGTTTTGAAAGTTTAGTAGCGGTTTTTATTTTATCGACCTATGTATTTTTTTTCTACCATGGGATCTGAAAAACATTGATTTCTTCATTTTTTGGTCCATAAATCGCCCAATATTGGCAATAGCGTGTTACTATCTTGAGCAAATTTGTTGCTAAGAGTCCAAAAAATAAATTTTACCAACAAACTATGCCAAAAAAATGACATTAGATGTGTGTATGAGGCGAAAGAGTCGATTTTTTTCGAAAAAATCCAAATTTTCGGTCATATCTTACAAATTATTCATTTTTTTTGTCACTTTCTTCGGCAATATTGTAGCCAACGTAAAAGTGAACAACTCCTATGAACATTTCAACGTAAAAAAATCAGGATTGGTCCACCGTTTTGGCCGCAGAACCACTTTTTCTATGATTTTTTATACAATTTTTCAACTTTAGTTCGAAAATTTATTTTTTATTGGCTCTTTTCTTTCGTGTTTATGTTATTTTTATTCATTTTTATTACTTTCAAATAAATTTGTCTATATAAAAAAGGGCTTATACTAAAATTCGGTCATATTTAAATGAAAATGGTGTTCGTTAGAAATAAAATGATTAGTAACTTAGAAATTATTTTTAAAATTTATCTTAAATTTATTTGGCTCTTTTTTTTGGTGGTGGTGCAACCGCTGCCGCTGCTTCTTCTTCTACTTCTACTTCTTCTCCTACTTCTACTTCTTCTTCTTCTTCTTCCTCTAGCTCTTGTCCTTCTTCTTCTTCTTCCTCTCCATCGCCTTCGCTTTCGCCTTCTCCTTCCTCTTCTTCTTCATCGAAATCATCATCGTCTGAATCAGCAATAAAATCAGCAAATCGGTCAGCTTCTCGTGCGTCTTCTTGTGCATTTCCATCGTCCACTTCCATCGGTTCACCCTGTTCTTCAGTTTCTTCAAAGAGGTTTTTGCACCACAAGCAAATTTCTGCCATAATATCATCCGGCGACCGTTTTCCTCTGTATCTGAAAAAAAAAACAATTTTATCAGACAAACTTCATTATACATGGGTATGGCGAGAATACTACCTGATTTCAAATGGAATCGCCGTTTGATGGAACCTTTCGCCTTGCTCGTCCGATTCTGTTGGCGCTTGATCTTCAAAGTACTCCAAATGGTGATGCAGAAAATGTATTTTAAGCGACATGTTTACGCCAATTTTACTGAAATAACCGAGCATTTCAGTTATTTCTGTATCATACTCGGGTGATCTATGCTTTCCTAAATATCCCTTGATGACCTTTTTTACGGCCGACCAGGCTCTTCTTTGTGATGGTTTCAAAATTGCGTCAAACCTCTCGTCTTTTATCAGTTTTCTGATATCGGGACCATTGACAACGCCTAACAGAAAAAAGATTGATTAATTTTAAACATGATTAACGTGTGAAATGAGACGAGATATGAAATAAGTAAAAATATATTTGATTCATACCTCCACGCAATTTGCTTTCGCTGATTTTCTTTTTGAAAACGTCTTCTCGCAAAAGTTGCAACACTGAAGCAGCATGACGTCTATTTTTCTTGTTGCCAACAACAGCTTTAATGAAGTTTTTTACAATTCCAAGTTTGACATGAAGATAGGGTAATAATATACTCTCACGTGGCACAAGAGCTTCGTTTTCAACATTAAACTCATGCAATACATGTTTGTCTCTGTTCTGCCACGAATATGTCTGATATTGGTTTCCTTTATATCGTGAGTCCCATTTGCATAGAAAACACATATACTTTGTGTATCCTGTTTGCAGACCACAGAGTATCGCAACCATCTTTAAATCGCAACATATGCGCCATTTATGTTTGTCATAATCCACCAATCGCAAAATCGTGCGTATTTTGTCATACGTTTCTTCGGTCTCAGTATTGTAAGCAATGGGGACCGACGGTTTCGAATTAGTCTTGTGCAACAGCACTGCCTTCAAACTGTTTTTCGAAGAATCAATGAACAGTCGCCAGTCCTCGGCTTTGTAAACAATTCCCATTGCTTGCATTAATTTCTCGACATCGTGACAATACGCATATGTTTTATCAAGTCCAGTCATAAAACATTCCTGTAGACTTTTCTGGCGGCTTCTGTAAGCTGTTATTTTGGTGCCGGGTGCCAAAAGGTTATTTTCTTTGAGAAAAGATGCAAGAGTTTCGGCTTTGCGCTGAGATAGTTCCAGTTTGGAAACGATGAAATCAAGTCGATCTTGTGTCAAAAGATTTGGCTGGTTTGAAGCTCCTTCTCCTGGATCGTAAAACGTATAATCAGGTGTTTCTTCTTGAGGACCTGTGGTAGCAGTGACAGCAGTTACACGATCTGGAGTTGGAGCGTTTGGCACAGGAATGATGTCTGAGTGAGGTAGTGGCCTTTGGGCACTCGGAACGGCAAAGTATTCTTTCGATTTTGTATTTTTTACATTCATTCCGCGGACAAAATTACGACATGGATAACAGTTGTTTAGATTGTGCGCTCCCGGATCAGTCCATATCATGGGGGCACCAAAACGCATTTGTGTTTGCTTTTGGTCCATCCATTTCATAAGACCAGTGTAACATGTCATGCACACTGAGTCTGGCACCCAATTCACACCTTCAATTACATCTTGATCGAAATATAGTTTATATGCTTTCTTGAAATCATCACTGATGACACGATTCTTTCTTTCAGCTGATTTTTTTGTTGAGTCTAAGATCGGTGTGAACTCTCCACAAACGTAACAGAAGTTGTTGATGTTTCCTCGGCAACTATCCATTTTTCGATTTAAAAATGTATTTCACAATGTTATGAGATGACGATACGAATGGAATGATACAATTTCGTTGCAAAAAAGGCAATTTTTTTACAGTATTGTGTAGATTTTTCGTATATTCCACTGAATGTTACACGAGTTAAATTTAATTGATAATGATATGAGTTTTCACATCTATTTGAGCAAATCAAAATAATATTTTTAGAAAAGAGCACTGTTAGAAATGAATTTCACAATGTTATGACTTTATACTAAATGACAATATGACTGACAGTTACTTGACAGTATACATAACGCATTCCCTATTGAAAAAAACACGTTACACATGTTTGTATTCAAACATTTATTTTCAGTTATGAACAAGAAAAAGATGAAAATTTGAAACGAACAATATTTCAAAATAAATAGTCGTCACAAAAGGGAAACATATATCTTTGAATAGTGCTATCAAAGATTTATATATTTTTTTCACTTACGTGTATTGAAATCGAACAAATGTATACGTAAAGTATGTATATATACACACGTTAAACCTCAAATTTATTTGAAAGTAATAAAAATGAATAAAAATAACATAAACACGAAAGAAAAGAGCCAATAAAAAATAAATTTTCGAACTAAAGTTGAAAAATTGTATAAAAAATCATAGAAAAAGTGGTTCTGCGGCCAAAACGGTGGACCAATCCTGATTTTTTTACGTTGAAATGTTCATAGGAGTTGTTCACTTTTACGTTGGCTACAATATTGCCGAAGAAAGTGACAAAAAAAAATGAATAATTTGTAAGATATGACCGAAAATTTGGATTTTTTGGAAAAAAATCGACTCTTTCGCCTCATACACACATCTAATGTCATTTTTTGGCATAGTTTGTTGGTAAAATTTATTTTTTGGACTCTTAGCAACAAATTTGCTCAAGATAGTAACACGCTATTGCCAATATTGGGCGATTTATGGACCAAAAAATGAAGAAATCAATGTTTTTCAGATCCCATGGTAGAAAAAAAATACATAGGTCGATAAAATAA
Source organism: Sitodiplosis mosellana (assembly GCF_009176505.1). Classification (NCBI taxonomy): domain Eukaryota; kingdom Metazoa; phylum Arthropoda; class Insecta; order Diptera; family Cecidomyiidae; genus Sitodiplosis; species Sitodiplosis mosellana. The sequence goes on along the minus strand of NW_022601403.1, from coordinate 1,551,818 downwards.
AAACCGCTACTAAACTTTCAAAACCCAGCTAGGGTTTTGCTCACCTATGGTAGTCCTAACACCTCTGATATGCCAAGTCTTGGTTGTCTGACTTTTTTTTCCAATTGTTGCACTGTGTTATCTTAATAACGACCAAAAAAATCGCAAAAAAAAGTTTCATCTTTTCTTCAAAAGTTTCATACAAAAATCATGTCAAATTTTGCGAGACACATTTTTTTTCAACATTTTTTCGTCTGAAAAAAATTGACATGTTTTTTACATGAAACTTTTTTTTGCGATTTTTTTGGTCGTTATTAAGATAATATGTCGATATGTTAATAAACATATTGGCCGTTATTATTATGTTATGTTGGACCAAATATACCGCCGTTATTATTATGTTATTAAGTATAGTTAATAATATGTTATTGCCCGTAAATCTGTATGCTGATCGCCCATTCATTCGTTGTTGTTTCGTGTCTATTGAAAATCATTAACATGATTGAGTGTGTCATATTAGCAAAAAGTATTGGCATTGCAAGCGGATGAATCGCATATGTCACACATATATCAAACATTTCATCGATTGATATGGTTGGCAGTGGAAAATGGACAAACAAACTCATAAGCAAACACATACACATGCCAAAAACTCGGTTACAATGTTAGGCTTAATTTACAGAGCGCAAAGATTTTTGCACCCCCGTTACCTCCAAACATTTTTCGATGCGTTCATCACGTGACGTGTGTGTGTGTGTGTGTGTGTGTGTGTTGTGCCAGAACCGAAACTTTTTGCCATGTTTTTGTTTCATCGGTTATTAAACGAGTTAGTTTACTGGGAGGCGGATGAATTTTCAACCGAAACGAAGAGAAAAATAAAAGTTTTGCATGCTTTGAAAAATGATATTATAGGTGTTTGTAATTCGACATGGCATTCTCAGTCGTAGCTGAGCTGAGAAAACTTCCGGAAATACAAGGGGCGAGCAAGACTGATCTATGGAAAGTATTTATATCAAAATTGAGGTTGGCAAAAAAGGAAGAAAAAGCCAACGAAGAGTAAGACGTTTAGAAGAAGCAAAAAGAAGAAGAAGAAGAAGAAGAAGAAGAAGAAGAAGAAGAAGAAGAAACAGCAAGAGGATAAACAGTGAAATTCGTATCAAATCATCCACTTCATCTGTTCGCATATTTTCTGCGTGATTCTGCGGAAATCCACGTGCTCGTGCCATTTTTCATATGTTATTTGTGGCAAAGCGTGTTGCTTACGGCGAATAATGCACTGTTTTCTCTCTTTCTCCCCTTCTCCACCTGCTTTTCCCTCTCTCTTCTTCTCCGCCTGCTTCTCTCTGTCTTTCTCAATTTCTGTACATTTTGGTCATTGGCCCTTGCCAGTTTGCCATTTTGCATACACTGTATGCCATACACACGTCGTCTTTGACAATTTAATTTCGGATGTTCCGCTATTTAAACAAATGACTTTGGCGATGTCACTTTGCCTGCCAGTCACGCAGATGCATAAGAGATGACTCTTCCAGATAAGAGAGTTTAATGCGCTCAGACACATACATACACATACTCAATTGAGGATTGGCGAGAGAATGGTACTTCGTTGTGCGCTCCAACGTTTGAATAAAGAATTCATTCAGTTTTTTTTTTAATTTAGCATCGAATTCCAGTCATTAGATAAAAGCGAAAAGGAAGAGTGTCAATTTGGCCATTGTCTCATTTTCAGATAGTGTCAAATCGAATTCGAGATTCAATCGAATCAATCTCAACCGAAAAATTACTTCTTTCATCATCACTTAACCGATGGTAATGCGAAAAAGGATCAATCTCTCAAAGAATGACAATGCGAAAGAAAGATGAAGATTCGGACCATTGAAAAGCGGTCAGATAAATGCGCAAAAATTCACAACCAATTCAATAGTGAACATAGTAATGGCACAATGTGCCATTGGCACATCAAAAGGAAATTCTCAAATGAAAGTAATTTCTACTTTGGCTTAAGCCAGTTAATACTTTCAAGTTAACGGATATCAGAATACTCAATTGCACGTAGTTCATCAGACGTAATGGCGAATGAGAAGAAAAGGATTTAAAACGTGTTATATTTGGAATACTACATTTTCCGAATATTTAGCTCATTTTTGGCTTTTTTCTGTTAAGGAAAGCTGTTTATGAACACATTTTCTCATGGATGAGTGATGATTCAAACATTCCCGATGGAAACATTTAACTGATTTTTATACTCAACGGCTTGGTCATGCCTCGCTTACAGTGAGTATTTTTAAGGCACACATGGCTTGAACGTTGTACATTTCAATGGGAGTTTTGAAACATTTTGTTTGAATTTCCAGCAGAAAATGAATTAAGAAACAAAATTTTCTCCGTCTACCGATGTAATCAGAGGATTCGAATTAAATCGGAGAACGTTTGATTTTCGGGTGTCACCAAGCGGTTTTTCGAGCAATAACAATACTTGGACGAGTGCACATGAACGAAATGAATATACGTGGGTGTGCGTGGAGAAATAATGAAATCTAATAAAATGGAACGTTTGTGAGAATACGTGCGATTCACTGCACGGTTGGTTCGTAGCTTCGATTTTTCACACTTCCACCTTCGTCTCTCAGCCATCGCCCCTCTCTTACACGGTGCTTTCTTTGCCAAATGAGAACTTTCGAGGAATAAGTATCTGATAAGTGTAAATGGTTCGTTTTTTTTTCTCTCTTCATTCTGCTGTGTGTCTCTGATTTATTTATTCGTCTCAGTTAAAAGATAGAAAGAAAAAGACTCTCGTATGGAATTGGATGGCATTCGAACATATCATTTTTATTTTTCATTTTCTACAACGCTGATCTCTTTGATTCCTTTCTTTGTCTCTATTCTTCTTTCATTTTGGTTGGTCGGTGGCTCTTGGGTTTCTTCTGCTTTTTTTTCCAAATCGCGCAGATACATCCGTTTCAGGCTCTGAATTCGATCGACCGGAATTAATCCTTTGACTTATTATTTCTTTTCATTCTCTATCTCACTCTCCGTCTTTCCCTTCATTTTTATATATTTCGATGGTCTTTTTCATTTTTAACATTTCGCTGGTTGCGATTCGCTTTTATTTTATGACTGCATCGTCATTTTTCGTATTCTGTTGATGATTTTTTTGTTCGTTCATTCATTCGTTCGTCTTCGTGTTGGGAGTTTTTAAGTTTTGCGGTTCAGCAATTTATTTTTGCCATCTAGGTTCAATATCTATGCCTTCTCGTCATCGTCGTCTTCGTCGCCATCATCAGCACCATCATCGCCACCGCCATCGTCGCTGCTTGCTGCTGCTGCTTTTTTGGCCGCTTTTCCTAAATATCACGTTCAAATATTTGAACATTGCCATATGCGGCAATCGTTTTTGATGTCAACGAAGCAAACAACGCGACATCGAAACCAAAGATGAGAAACGACTCGGCAAAAATACACACACACATACACACACGAGACCCGACTACCAAAACTAAATCGCATTTTGAAAATCAAACGGTCAGCTTATTGAAAATACCCCGGTGACAGTAAATGCGATCGCATAACACACAAAACCATATCTCCGTTGAGCCAAAATGAAATGTATTTGGTGTGTGGCAAATGTGTCGTTCGATCTCTTTCTCGCTTTTAGGACAGAGAGTGTGAGAGGAGCTACTTGGCATCCATCCAAAAGAATGTTGAAGATAAATGGTTACGATAATTACGAATGAATGTAGTTGTTATCAATAGCTCCGCTCTTTTATATGCTCTCTTGGTGGAAAGAGCGAACGATGCGACACGAAAGCGCTCACAACGTGTGCATTCGAAGCCACATTTCCACATCCAATATTGATAACCAACTTATAGCCAAAATTTATGAATTTGATCTTGCCTCAAAAACCGAACACGTAAATTACGTCCATGGCATCAGAAATGGCGAAAAATCGAGTAGGAGAGAGGACGAGAGACAGAAAGAGAGAGAGTGAAAGAGGCCGAGAGCGGGTAGGAGATGGGAAACAACTGAAATCGACAAATTACGAGCAATCGTTCCATTTAATATATGTATGCGATTCGTTACATCAGCTCAATCGACATATGAACTGCTGAGGATATTCGTTGGACATTGTTTGTGTGGTACCATAAATGTGGTACTTGAAAATCTTAGTACGCAAAAGCGGTACATGTGTTGTTGTAATCACGGCTTAAAAGCCCCGAAAAAAATTATTTTGATGTACCGCTTTTGCGTACCAACATTTTCAAGAACCGTATTTCGTACGAACGTAACAATGTCCAACGAATATCCTCAGCAGTTCATATCGAGCTCTGTCCAATTGCAAAATAAATTTTTCGTCATTTTTTGACTCAGTTTTATTAGCCGCAATTGTTCAACGACACCAATTGCCCATTTTTTTTTTCATACATTTCGCTCATTTTCATGATTGTCTTCTATTCCGGTCTTTTTTGTCGTACTCTCTAGTACGCTCTAGCTCAATCTTTCTAATACTTCTCTCTTTTTAGCCACTCTCTTTCCACCCTTTTTCGCTACTTTCGCTATTCTCTTCACTTCTCTCCCACACTCTTGTCCTTTATCTCCTCTTTCTGCCCCATCTTCTCCCTTGTTTTGCACCTTCTAGTCCCAAGTTCGTTTATTTTCTTCCTCTTTCCGCCCTATCGACCTCTGGCCACCGCGTCATTTTTCACTCGTTCTCCGTTTGATGTTACGCGCACCGTTCACTTAGCACCGGTTTTTGACAACGTGCACTATTCCAAAACTTTGCCACATAAATCAAGCCCAATTTGAATCAGACAAGTTGTGCTGCACTCCAATAATCATCGGTATGAATTTAAGTGTTCGTATTGATTTTCACCGTTCAAATATATCCACAATTGATTTTTTTGGGGGACATAAATCAAGTACATTGGTTAACGATAAATCAACTGAATTTGACTGTCACCACATCATTCATTTTCTGCACAATTCCACGATGTCATCATCAATAGTCGCTTTGAAATAACCATGACAGTCTTCGCTGCAACGAAGCTTTGATTTGAAACAATCAGCCGATTTGTGAGAAAAAAAGGAAAGGATTTGCTTAGTTGCGCTGAAAATCGTTGAAAAAATTCACTGAAAATTCTTGTGTTGTGAGTCAATACGATTGGAAATGCGGTTTATGCATGGTGTGACCTCGGAAATCTCTCTACATCAACACCATATTTTCAATAGAATGCTAATCATATTCAATATTGCTTCCGTTCAATTATTTTTACATACTTCCATTCGATTTGAGTGTCAACGAATCGTTAAATCAACGATGGTTTTATCGATTGACTATCTGGCAATGTAAGATTCTCAAACATGTAATAAAAAGACACGATTGAACCTCAATTGAATCTTAATGACAATATTATGCCATTTGCGTGCAAATTAGGCAGCTCAAAATTGAAATTATCCGGTTGCTCTGGTGTAATTCTAAGAGACCTGCTAAGAAATGCAGACGATAAAACGCGTTCACCTTCTTCTTGGAATCCTTCTCCAACATCAAAGAATCTTTCACATTTCTTCGTGATTTAACATCGTCAGTGATTTTCCATTGATTCAGCAAAAAAAAACCATCGAATTGTGCCTTTTATGCCGATATCTGAATTGAAATTGATAGGATTGTCAACGGTTAAACGATAAAATGGGGGAAATGTGATTGAAATTCAGACAACGTTTGTCGCATGAAATCGAATACTTTTGTGTTTTGTAGCAAAGAAAAAAAAATTAAAATTGGCTAAGTAAGAAGAAGTTAAAAAGAGTGACATGGATGCGGTAGATCCAGATTGAGACAATTTTTTGGTACACGATTGTCATAGAAAACTGCAACGAAGCAATCGAAATTAGAATGATCCATTTTTGATAATTTTCCTTACGGTTGAATGGCAACTGGTTACAAAATAGAACATCTGCCGGACTCATGTGCCAGTTCGTTTCGCTGTTCGCTAGTAAATGTGTAGCGATTTCTCGCATTGTGAGAAATGTACATGGAAAATGAAGTGAAATAGGCAATCATTTTGGGGAAACATTCGCCTTGCATTGCACCGTTTTTTATATTTCATGTCTATCTGCGTTCAGGAAGAGAAATAAAAGAGAGAAAAGTTGGAAAATCGCAGCAAGAGAGAATAAAACAGAGAGAGAGAGAGAGAGAGAGAGAGAGAGAGAGAGAGAGAGAGGAAGAAATGCAGGGAAAGATTGAGAGAGGAGGAGATTTCTTGTCGAGAAAGAAACGTAATATTTTTAACAAGCGAATCGGAAGAAGAAATCTGGAATAACAGGCACTCGAATGATTCCTTTTTATTTCTCTCTTACAATTCTCTCGTTCGACTTTGGTTTTGGCTTTCTCTCTCTCTCTCTTTCTCTCTCGCCGAGTTGTGTATAGTTGTGATCAATACTGCTGGGTCTAGTTGTTTTTCTTTTATTGATTTCCACGTACACACAGTTAAAAGAGCCCAACTGAAATATGACCGGATCTCATGTAAACGCTAACTTTTCGAAAATTTCAAATTAAATCCAGCAATGAAACCAAAACAGAGACAAGCACAAAAACACAGTCTTTTTTCTATTTCGAAAATTTTCTCTCTCTTCAAATCTTTTGCTTTCATATATCGTGGAAATGAAAACAAAATTAGTTGCTTTCACCCTCGCAAAATCTTTTGCTACCAAAAAAAAAGTCCATGTTTCTCTCTCAGTTCCTGCCAACCGAAATGTGTATCATTCGGCCTGAGCTAGCGAGTTAGTGGAAATAGGAAATGTTGATGATGTGAAACGAACGATGTGCAAATGTGATGCGCTGCACAGAAATGCACAGGAAGGCAGTGCATTTTGTTGTTGTTGTTCATGGCAATTTCACTTCATTTCGCGCATTCGAAGTCAACTGAAAAGGATCTGCCGGTCGCACATTAATGTAGGCATCCGAAATGTTTAGCTTTGCTATATTTATTGCAATACATGAATCTAAGAAATACTGTTGAATAATCGGTTGGATTTTTGGCCAAGCGATGGCTCTCCCTTACTCTCTCACTCTCTTTTTCTCTCTTCAACTTTTTCGCTCTCCTTTGCTTCCTATTCCGCTGTCTCCCTCCAAATGTTGCTATGTTCATTCCCTGTGTGCATTTTACAACCATTTTCGTTGCATGCCAGTCCAATTTACAAATTAAGTTGCATGCAAGACGCGTTCTAAGCCCAAGAGAAGCGATTTCCCGTAGCCGATTACAATTGGCGAAACGATTGCATCTTCGATGAATTGTTGCGATTCCATTATTAGGAATCGAGACCAGAAAGCCGAGCAAAGGGAAAAAAGCCATCGACGATGGCCCATCGTTCGATTAAAATAAATGTGCAAAAAATGGTTTTATCGTTACTCACGAAGATGAGGATGTAATGTGAACCAAAAATATGTGTGTATGGAATATTGAATATGTGTGGATAATTTTTCGTGGTCTAGTTATGAAATAGATGTTCATTAGATGAGCGACTCAGGATATATATCGAGGGAATAAATTCGTTGGGCGAAAATTCGTGCCGAGAAATATAAATTTTGTCTTGTTGTTGATAAGGTCAATTTGAGCGAACGACTTGTTTAAATGCATTAACGATGAACTGATACGGTTTTTTTTGCGTTGTCTGTCGAAGACGAACGAATGAATGAAGAAAAAAAAAACAACAAATTACATGAAAAAATGTCATAGAATACGACGACTCTTCTTCAGTCATTTTTTTTTCATAGTTTACACGATCATAATTACATTGCAGGAAACGATGGCAATGACATCGTGTAGCATTATTGCTCAGAGGCTACATGATCCCGAAACGAACGAAGCCAACGACCAAATCATATCAATTGAAATAACAATACACAGAGTGAGAGAGACTGACAGAGGGGGAGAAAATCGAAAATCGAGAATCGGTTCTTCTAAAACACTCTATCGATATTAGATGGTCGGGCCGTTCGGTTCGTGACTCATGACGATCAATAAATGTATATACAGGTTTCTTTTAGCTATTTCTCTCATTTTATCTTCTCTCTAATTGTAAAAGCAACGAGTTTGGTATGCAATATTGCTTTTCGTCGGTCTTAGAATTTTTGAGAAGTGCTTCGGTGCCATCACACGATGGATTTCGCAATGATATTTCGAATTTAATGCTTTTTGACGTATGGTGTACGGTTGTGCACTTATCCGTATTCAATCGCCCTTTGTCTCTCACACACTATCGCTTTCTCGTTTTGTCTTTCTCTCTCTCTCTCTCTCTCTCTCTCTCTCTCTCTATCTCTCTCTCTCTCTCTCTCTCTCTCTCTATCTCTCTCTCTCTCTCTATCTCTCTCTCTCTATCTCTTCATCTCACTCTGGCTCTTGCTCTCTCGCTCTCTGTGTGTCTCTCGCCAAGAGACTCTCGCTCAATGTGTTTGCCTATTTCGTTGCTCTGAAGAGTAAATCAACCTCTATCATTGGCCATTTCTTCTGTAATCAATTAATCAATCACAAATTATACTCTGTTTTGCCTCAACCGAAAAGCACCAACAACACCAACCACAACTACGACTTCGTTCATTCGTTTTTCAATTGGATTTTGGCCGCTAGCGCTTCTTTTTTTTTCTCTTCGTCCCAACGCCGTCATCGTCGTCGCCGCCAGAACACGCTCATTTTTTTTTGTAATAGACATTCTTGGGCTGTTAACCTAGCGGGGCCACGAAGATAATATCATTCACCATTATAACGGCTGCAATCACATTTTTAATTTCGATGTTGTTGCCGTTGTTATTCTGGCTAATCATTGCCGTTCTGCTCTTCAGCTCGGCTGTTGCATAATCACAATCTTCTTTATGTAACGAATCATTCAAGATTTTTCGATCGATTCGACATGCAATTTCCCAGATCCAATTAGCTAATACGTTTCTTTTGGTTGCTGTGTAACATTTCAGAATATTCTATAAAGCAACTATTTCTTGGTCTCACTCTCTCAATGTCTCTCTCTCTCTCTCTCCATTTTATGCTCTTCACCTTAGTCTCTCACTCTTGCATTTTGTCTTTCTTTGCATTTCAAATCGCATTTATCCAAAATCATCTTAATTTGCTCGAACTCCGACACAGTTTAACATATGATTTTCATTGGCTCTTTTATAACTCTTTGCATTTACAACAGATCAGATGAACAACCGTTTTGATTGAACCACAATCACAATTTCAAATCATCAAACAACAATTTGTTTTTACGATTCTTTCCATTTGAGCGTGGTGCACATCGAATTTTATTTCGCATTTCAAACGCTTGTCATTTAGACCATTGCACAGATATTATCATCGCCTATGGGTTGATGCCAACAAAAGCTAACCTTTTTATTCGAATGCAGTACCCATAGTTTTACTACTTACTCCGTGTATGGTGGAAACAACAAATTGAGACATCATTCATGCCACTTTGTTTGAGACAGTCGATGCAGGTTTGAAAAATCAACCAACAATGTCGTTCACAGTGGATTTTTTGGGAGAAAAATGAAGGAATTTTGAATTTGGTACAGTTTTTATCATGAATGAAAACATGCACAAGTGCCATAAAATCGTTCTAATTACTATTATTTTGTAAAAGGAACTACTTATTGATTTTACAAATCAGAACCATTCGGTTCCATCGCTATTTCAATTTGCCAAATTCAGCTTTGCCGAATACTCAGAGCAAATACACAACTGAAAATTCCAAAACGCATCGCATCGAGTAAATGTCAATTTTTTTCTTTCCTTCCAAACTATTTTGAAGCGACAAAGGAGAGGAAAAATTGGCATCTATCTACTGCCGGGATTCGATCCACGGACCTTTTGATTGCCGGTCAGATGCTCCACCCGTTGAGCTACAGCGGTCCCCAAAGTAAGCGTTATTTCATTCTCAGTTGGGTGCGAACATGCCTTGTAAGGTTAAATCATGAATGAAAACATGCACCGTTTTTATACTGATCAAGATTAACTGACAATGTTGCGAATAACTTGCCATGTATCAATATAATATGCACAATTTGGAAATGATATTAATGAACAATTTCGGGGTTGATTCGAATGCTTTTACAATTCTTGAACTGGAATATTAATTTTCATCATAATGAATGTTATGAATAACAATGTTTTTATTCATTGATGAAACGGGTGTTGAGCTTTTTTTTTGGTTGCCCGTGTGGAAATATTCGGACTGAATAAAAAATCGATTATTTTGAGTCATCGTCGATTGGCTAAAAGTGATTATCCAGTACAAAAACAGTGATCACTGTTAACTGCAATCACAAGTTAACTGCATTCAAATATGCCCCAAATTAATTAATTTCGCTTAAGCAACTGGCAAAATTTCCATTGCAGTCGACTATTTTTCATACAAAACATCTGCTCAGTTAACTAAAGGTAGTAAAAGTAGATTGCAGTTACAGTCAGCCAGTCATTTCTTCTCCACACTGAAGTTCGTATTTGAAAAAAAAATGCACTTCTTCGCCTTTTTTCATTCGTGTTATTTCAAGCGTCATTGTCGATAGCGCTGCGTTTGTTTCGGTTAGAGAAATAGGTAAATTCAAACGGCTTGGCAAGCTTTTTGCTGAATAAAGTTTAGCAACAGCCCTCTGGTGGTGACTAGTCAAAGTGCACATGACATTCGTGACATATGTTGAACGAACAATTGCAATGTGTTGTGAAAGACGGCTGCTGTAGTCTGTGTAAACGAGTAATCACTGGGTAAAACGTATAAACAACGTAGAAAAAAGTAAGCGAAAAAATTCAGAGTTTATCCAAAGAAAATGCATAGATTTGTCAGAGAAAGAGGTGAAGAAACGGTGGTTGAAAAGCAGCGAAAGGATCGAATTGCGATTGAAAACGGGAGCGGTGCACGTGAAACGTACGAAAATGTTTTGCAAATGCCATCAACATCAAAAACAACACGTGAGAGTGCCTCAAAAGACAGAATTAGACGAAGAGTGAAAAGAGAGTCGTTGGCATTTGATAAAAATCAATTATTTCTGGCTGCAACAAGCAATGATGTTTCGACCATTGAGCGAATGACGCTCAATAATCGGACTGTGAATGTGACAGATCAATTTGGTTGGACGGCATTGATGATGGCAGCATGCGATGGACACTTAGCAACAGTCAAAGTTCTATTTAATCGTGGCGCTAAAATTGATATTGTAAATAAACAACTGGAAACGGCTTTGGATTTGGCCGAAAAGAAAAACCATCAATCAGTTGTGAACTTTTTGAATGGAACACAGTGTGAAACGATTTGCTTGAGCAGTGACGATGAAGAAGCAACGATTGGAGATGCGATAACCCCAAAAGGAGTCGAAAATGCCAGCGGTGCACGAAAAACAATGGAGTCATTTTTCTGTGATATTTGCCAGGCAGAATTTTCACAAACCGACCGAAAGTCACATGCAGCATCAACGTTGCATCGATTCAATCGAACCGACTCACAAAAGCCACCACGTCACTTTGGCATTCCCGAAACAAATGTCGGTTTTCAAATGCTTCTGCAACAAGGATGGGACCGTAAAAGTGGACTGGGCGCTGAACGGGATGGTGTAATATATCCAATTAAGACAACACTGCGAAAGCCACGCTCCGGTCTCGGTACACAACAACCAAACAAACCAAAAGTCACACATTTTAAACCGTTCGATTCGGATGCCATCAAACCAACCAAACCACCATCAAATCGAACGGTCAGCACCAAACGACAAATGCGGGCACAAGAAATGAAAGATAAACGCAAAGATCGACGATTAAGGAAACTTCTTTCATGACAATTGAACGTTATTATCATGGAAATTATGACATTTCTTTGTTGAAAAAAATTCATATTGAAAAAAAAAAAATATTAGAAAAACACTTTTGAAAACATCAGTCGAACATCTCTTGTTCGATCACAAAAGGATCGAAATTTGAAATATTTTTTTTGTCCTGAAAAAAAAGAAGGAGATCGAAAATTGATTCGAATTTTTGTTTCTCCTGCAGACACATTTTCGTAAACGACTGTGATTTCTGCGCTAAGGCAACAAACGCAAAATGAACCAAGCCAGCCGCAAAGTGTTGGAAATTCTGAAAGATTCAGAACGTATTGCCGATCAAGTGCTACAAAATAAACAGGAAATTGTTCAATTGGACAAACGACGGCAAGAAACCCGTGAAGCCATCCGAGATCTGGGCAAAGATGATGAGAGAAAAGTTTGGATCACCATCGGACCGATTTTAGTCAAAATGGAAAAAGCAAAAGCATTCGAACTGATGAAGAAAGGTGAGCACTGGCTATGAACAATTTTCTCTTTTGTAAAGTTCAAAGTGACCCAGATTTATGAGGAAATTTATGGCATTTTTTTGGAAAAAAAAATTCTGATAAAATATTTATCTAAATTCAATTTTCTCCAAAAAAAAAGTTGAGAAAAAAATGGTCAAAATCCCAAAGAACATTTAAACTGATACAACCAAATTGTTTGCTGTCAAATCCTGTCTCGCTCACACCAACCGTCACACTGACTCGTTCGTGGACGAATTGCTGTTAGCGTAAAAGAGATGTTGTTCACAGTAAACTCAGTTTAGATGTTCTTTGACGACAGAAAAATGAGAAAATGTTCAAAACCTGATACAAATGCTTGATAAATTAAATGATTTCAACATTCTTTTTTCTTTTCCTGAAACAGATCAACAAACGATTAACGTGGAGATAAACAAGTTGCGAAGTGAACAAAAGGAATTGATGTCCAAATTGCGACAGGTTGAATGCCAGGCTCCGATTGTTGGTTTCGATCTTAAGCCATTAGATCGCAAAGAAGTGAACGCGCTCAGTTCCAATCTCCCTGGATTTTAAAATACTCACACACAAAAAAAAAAACAAATTACCTCGTTCAATGAGATTTTCTGGGAAAATCCACACGATTCACTTAAATTAAGCAAAAAATGAATAAAAATGAAGAAAAGAAATTAAGTAAACATTTGAAAGTTGAATAAAAAGATGAAGATCGAAAAGAAAAATTATATTTAAATAATGACAACAATTGAATTAGTTTTATTTGAGCCAGATTTGATTGCATATAAAAAATATATGTTTCAATGAGTATTTTAATTAAGCATTTTTGCATACTGATATAAAAATATTCATATAAAAAATAAAATTCGAATGAAAAATAGAATTACGTATAGAAAAATCTATAAAATTTCAAAAAAAATGTACATTTTCGTTGTCTTGTATAAGGCTTGTATAAAGCCAAAATTTGTCAAATCAACTTGTTCATAGAGATTCCAGAAGGCAGTTTGAAAAGACGTTTCGTAGCGACTAGAGTCTTCTAATCAGTTCAGTTAATGTTTTCATAAACTTTTCGGAGGGCCATAATTTTTATCAACATATTCCAAACAGTATTTGTTAATGATATGCTCTACATCTATTGGTTTGTGACAAGTACAATTACGCAAATCTGGAATATCAGCCATGTGATCAGCACGTTGAAGCGATGTTGTCAATAAGGTTACATACATATGCTCTTTGCATCGTTCAATGTATCTGGCAAAGTATTTGAATAACCGAATAGCATTTACTACATCTGCTGCGGCGTATTTGATTTGCGTCTCACTTAACATCTCTGCTTCCCAATCGCTAAATTTCGAAGACTTATCGAGTGAAACACCCAAATAATCTTCCGACATCTTTGCTAATCCTCCGGGAGGAAGGCCAGCTGCATGGGCCATATAGCGTAAGTCAAGTGTGCTTCTAACATGAACACCGTAATCATCACGTAAAAATTTTGCATCAGTGAATGGAGCCACGCCGATCTTCACAATGTCACTGTCTTCCATTATTTCCTACAAAAGTGTTCAAAGGCAAAAACAATAAGGGTATTCTCAACGAAATTTCGATTTTGATTTTACAAATGTTCAAAGATATTTAATTTTGACATTAAAAATGGTCGCCCAAATATGCTTTTATGTTTACCTTTAGCTCCCGATAAATGTCATCCTTGTTCAATTTACACAATCGAATGAGAATGCAACCACCGCTTTGCGAATTGTTTAATGTGGCCAATTGTAGTAGAGCAACCCGTTCACGACCGTAGCCCGACGAATTCCATTCACAATCAATAGCAAGCACATTTTCCTGTCGTGCATTCAACTTTCTAATTCAAAAGAATAAAAGAAAACTTGTAGAACAAATATATATGGAGCATCACTAAGGAGACTATTGCCCCTTGTGATAGGAGAGAGAGAGAGAGTATACCGTTTGAGCCATTGTATCAAATACCGACATCTTTCGATTTTACTTCCAACATAAATTGGCTGATGATCATAGTTATACGCTTTCACATCATTCAAATTTGTTATTCTCCGTTGCTCATATGGATTAAAAGATTCTGGTTGATATGATGGTTCATGATATTGATGTTGTAGTGTGTTGGAGCCAAATAATAGATTATACAGATATCGTAACATCTCATAGACAAGATTAACAATTCCAAAAAGTATTAAAAATTTAATGTATATAACTATCCAGGGCGTTATCCACTCCCACACTAATGTTATATATAGTTGATAAATTTAAAAGAAATGTTTACGAGGCAAAACTTAATTGTCCATGTTCTTCTAATGAATTTTAAAAAGTCTATTTATATTTTGTGTCCGTGAAATAAATTGCTGCAAACTCTAAAAATAAACGTCATCAGTTCACCACATTGACATTCAAAACAAATTACCGACCAAATCTCACTGACATACTGTATAATGTGAACGGTGCTTCATACCAAAACTGTATTGCTGAAGTGACTCAAATGTATTTTAGTCAAGTATTACTTTTTTTTTTGTTCGTACACAAAACTCACTGTGGGTTCATTAGAATGCAGTAGTAAAGAAAAAGGCAGCCACACATGCATATTTGCATAGTTCAGATCAAGTGATTTCAAATTGTGTGAGACAAAGTGATGAGAAAAGAATGCCATGGAAAAGTAAAATTGGACTAAAAATCAATGGAAACAATCAAAATAAAAATGGATACTTAAAACAAAGAAGTGCAACGTAGTTGGAAGTTGAAATATATTCGAAGACAAGAAGAAGAAAAAAAACCTATTCATCAAATTGAGACATTGACATCATCATCCGAACAAATTGCGGAATAGACAGAAGAATTTTGTTTTTTTCTCATTTAAAAATCGAAACAGTGATTCCAGTGATTTTGTGTGTGTAAACAGTATTTTGTTCAGTCGTTTTGTTTACTTTGCCATTCATTTTGGGTGAGAGTGAGAGAGAGAGAGAGAGAGAGAGAGAGAGAGAGCTGTGTTTGTGTCGTGGATTGCGTGCTATTGTGTTTATTAAACGCGTCGCAATTCCGTGGACAATTGAAGCAAATACGCGTATACAACGAACTAAAAACCATCGAAACGAAGAGGGAATTCTTTGTGAAAAAACACCTAACCTAGAAAAAAGCCTAGATTTTTGTTGAATAAAATACCTTAATTTGTCATCGACATACAAAGAGCGTGTGTGCGTGTGCGATAAAAATCGAATCTCAACGACAGCAACGGAAGGGAAAAAAACAACAAAAATGACATTGAAAATTGTTTACGGAACAATTGTACTGTGTGCGGTATGGAGCACAATCGCGCTAGCCGAACAATCCAAAGTAATCGATTTGAATGAGGAAAATTGGCGTTCAATTCTCGACAAAGAGTGGATGATTGAATTTTATGCGCCATGGTGTCCGGCATGTAAAAATTTAGCGCCTGCCTGGCGTAAATTGGGCGAATGGTCAAATGATATTGATATACGAACGGCACAAATTGATGTGACCACATCGCCGGCGCTGAGTGGGCGTTTCCTAGTTGCTGCTCTGCCAACCATATTCCATGTGATTAACGGTGAATTTCGACAATACCGTGGTCCAGGTGACGCTGACTCATTCATCACATTCATCGAAGAACGGAAATGGAAGGACATTGACCCGGTTTCAGCGTGGAAACATCCAGACTCCGTTCAAATGACAATTATGTCATACTTTTTCAAATTGTCACACTACCTGAAAGAGGTGAACAATGTGATGCTCATCGATTATGGAATGCCACCATGGTTGACATACGTTCTGTTTGCCATTGTTACGATTTTGTTGGGCGCATTGTTGGGCTTGATTTTAGTATCGATTATCGACTTGATTTTCCCATCGCAAAGTAGTCGACAAAGTTTTGCACAAGGTCAAGCACCATCAACCGATGAAGATGCACGCGATGTAATCGAAGATGATGATGCAACATCGGCCGCGGTTGCAGCCAACGATGATGATGATGACGACGATGAAGAAGAAGATGAAGCACCATCCACGTCGGAAGGTGAAAAATTCTCCGGAAGCGAATCCGATGCATCGAACGAAGATGATAAGGATGTTCAACAAACCGATGTGAAAAAATCACCAAATAGCGAACCTGAAGTTCGAAAACGTAAACCACGAAAAGCCGATTAGAAACAAATGAAAAACATCACACAGAGAGGTAGAGAACAACAACCAAAAGCGAGCTCTACATCCTAGAACCATCACACAAATTGTATGGTTTCCCTAGATTAAGCCAACAACATCATACTTCTTTTTTCTGTTTTTTTTTTTCGGGAACAGCATTTTAAAAAAACCAATGAAGAATAACTTTTTCTGCTTTACTTGAAAAGTCATTGAAACATCGTATTGACCTAAGCTAATTAGTTCATGACAAAGAAAAAAAAAACACATGTCATAATCACTAACATCTAAAGATCTAACATCATTAAAATCAAGCAATCACATTGAATATCTACAAGATATTGAGGTCTAACACACACTTGGCCCCAGGCACATACAACACAGTAATATATTTATTTTCTAAGAGAACCGAAATTTCATTTTCACTTACAAAATATTTTTCTTTTTGTTCCTTTCTTTCGGTAAAAAAACATATATATATTGTTAACGATACAATTTAAAAAAAAAAAACAAATGTATAAGTGTTTGGTTTGCATTTTTCTCTTCAATATTATTATTATCACCAATTTAACAATGCATTTTATAAATAATAATTTTTGCCTACTTATTTTTCGATGTTGTAGTTGTTATTTCCCGATTATGAAATGAAAAAAAAAACGAATTTTATTTAAACAAACACAGTTTGCGATTAATGTTTCCGGTTTGTTTGAACGCAAAATTCAATTGCGAAACCATTTTGAATGAACGCTTTATTATATCGTACCAATCACATCATTTTTCTGGAGGAAAAAACACACACACTAAAACAACAAAAACAATACGAATAAACAAACTGAATTGTGCCGTTAAAATGTTCAATATTTAATTGCATTTAAATTTGTATTTAAAATTTAAGAAAGAAAATTACAAGAAAAATAATAAATAAATGCTCCGAAAAAAATTATTATAGCCCCCAATTGGGAATGCGATCAATTTGTCATGTGAATATAGTTGAACTTGACCTTAACTTCTTTTTGATTTTTTTTTCCTTGATTATCAATAGCTTAACTTCCAAGCTATGACTGAAGACTCTCAAGAATGAAAATCTCATTATGGATGATTGAATTATGGATACCTTTGATGATTAACGCTTGCCTGAGACTTGATTTTGACGCTGTTTTACTCTTCCGCTTTTCAGAATCGAGTGAATTTGATCTAGTATTGAATTTGACCAAAGGGAGAGTGGGAGATGGAAAGAGTGAAAGAAGAAATCCTATGATTGATAGCATCAAACATCGATGCCCATTTCAACCTGAGGTAACTTATCAAGCACAAAAAGAATTTATAAATCGAATCAGTCAAAGAAATAAAAGGCAAGTGTTATCATACTCTATCATGAAGAACTGACATCGAAATTAACTTACTGATATGGAAATCATTTTCTCAGCTGTGAAATAAAACTCTTGCGATTTTTGTTTTTTCATACAACATTTTTGTCACATTATCAATATCTATTTTTATGGTGCAGATCAGCGGCGTAGCCGGGAGGGGGGGTTCAACCCCCCCCCCGAAATCCGGAAAGGGAAAAAATATTATAGATCGAAGAAAAACTGCATTCAAGGCTACAAGTTATCAAAAAAAATTCCGGCACTGTAACAACTTTCGCAAAATATATTACTGTGGCTCCATTTGCCTTAAAGTTTAATATGATTTTGATTTAATTTTATACATAAATTTTATGTTTAACCTTTTTTATAAAATTAGTTCGATATTCGCAAATCAGTTACTTGTGTAGTTGAATATGAAAATACCGAACACATTCAATAAATTGCAATAATCTTGTAAAAAAAATTAGATGCTATTCCCTCTCGACCATTCCACACGAAATCAATCAAAATTCACATCGAGGTTCTCAGAATCGGCTGAAATTTTGCACGGAATTTGGGTTTGGGCAAAAACCCAGAAAGCCAAAATATTTCCCCCGGGTCTGCCTCTGGAGACCCTGTATGGATAGTGCAAAAATCGAAATTTCGCAAATTTTCGAATTTTTGGACCATTGATAAAAAATTTCAACGCGATCATATCTGAATGAAATTTTCACACAAGTTAGGGTTTGAA
>NW_022601403.1:1525049-1528250 GCF_009176505.1 Sitodiplosis mosellana | reverse complement strand
TTCAAACCCTAACTTGTGTGAAAATTTCATTCAGATATGATCGCGTTAAATTTTTTTATCAATGGTCCAAAAATTCGAAAATTTGCGAAATTTCGATTTTTGCACTATCCATACAGGGTCTCCAGAGGCAGACCCGGGGGAAATATTTTAACTTTCTGGGTTTTTGCCCAAACCCAACTTCCGTGCAAAATTTCAGCCGATTCTGAGAACCTCGATGTGAATTTTGATTGATTTCGTGTGGAATGGTCGCTCTGTTGCCCATTCAAATGTGACGATTTCTCGGGAATGATGACATTTCTTACGAAAGCTCAATATTTATTTATTTGTTCACACCGCCAAGTACTGGCCGAATATGTATTGAGAACGCACAAAACCACTATTTTAATGACCTCTTCAAGTCTTTAGCAGATATTGGCTCTCAAAGCGTTTTCCAACTCTGGAAAAGAAAATTTCGCCTTCCCCTTGAAAATGAGATCAATCGAACCCCTCCCCCTCCCCTGAAATTCATCTCTGGCTACGCGGCTGGTGCAGATATTTGGCTACTACTACGCTAGGAATTTTCATTAAAACTGACGATTTCGTGAAAATCATTGATATTCAGAAAATATGGTCACAATTGAGGCCTAGGGGGATTTCACTCTATGCGAATACTGCTATTCGTACGAATGCGCGAATACTTTGCCATGCATTTGAATATAAACACTCGCAAATACTGATATTCGTGCCGAATATTCGCATTCGTACGAATAACCATTTAATGTATCTATACGGCGCATTAGCAAATACGTCCGAATATTGCTGCGCGAATGCGAATGCACTTGACAGATCTATATTGATTTGTTGTGTTAATCGTTGCGACTACATTGTTTACATTAGTTCACCAAAATGGTAAATAGTTATTTCGATACAAATTTAATATCAATTTAAGTTGTGTTTTGTATTTTAGGGACTGGAAAATGTTATTTTCAAATTAGAAAAATATTTGAATGTAAAAATTTCGGCCGATATTATTAAAATCCTGGAATTCTGTGCATTTGAAAATGAATCATCTCTAATGTCCATTGACAACGATGCTATTATGGATATCGGGAACTATGTCATTGAAAACCCAGAAATTCTCAAAGAAACATCATACGAGAATGTGAATCATTTTAAATTTAAACCGGGTCACCGATTGCTTATCATCCAGTTGCCACAGTTAATCAAGAATTGTAATCAAACGGAAACAAATTTGCAAAAAATCGGACACCTGCGACCGCAAATGCTTGTATTCAACGTAGCTAATGCGCTTTCTGTATTAAATCCAGAATGTGTGAGAATTAATTGTAAAATTTCTGGTAGAGATTCACCTAATGCACGTTGTAATTTTTCAAACACGTCTGACATCTTTCCACATGTTTGACTGTGTTTGACACTTCATCGCAACTGAGCGCATTCGCGACGAATACATGTGCGAGTGTTTCAATACGTTTCATATGCGGAGTCGCGCGAATGCTCGCGCGGCAGTACGAATACATGGTGCGAATGCAAATACTTATACTGTTTTTTGCGAATGCAGGATTCGTACACGAATGATCATGTATTCGAATGCGAGTGAAATGCCCCTAGATTGAGGCTGTGAGGATGAAAATGGCAATACAGGAATAAACATTCTGAAACGCATCCAGAAAAAAAAATCGTAAAAATGAATCATGAGTTCTGAATATGCAAAAGTGAAACATGAATTTACATGGGCAGCATGGGAGGTTCATGATTCACTTTTGCGATTTTTTTTTTCTTGATGCGCTTCAGAATGTTTATTCCTGTATTGCCGTTTTCATTCTCACAGCCTCAATTCGGTGAATCCGTTCGTAAGAACTGGAGTATCTTAAATCGGTGAATAAAGATATTGGGTGAAGAAAATGTACTCAAGCAATTTATTTTTCATTTGAAATTTAATATATCATTCGATTGCAAAACTTGTATTGATATGAACAAGATTCTGGTCGTAATTCGCATACAAACAATTGACGGTCGCAATACCAGTCATTCCATTTGCCCTTATAATTAATCTCTAGGCAATGTTGAACCTCGCCATTTCTCTCTAATTTATTAGGTGCATTAGGGTACCAGTTAGTATACCCACGTTCAATCGATGCTCCAGTTCTCGACCAAATGTATTCTTTCGATTTTATGTTATTAGCATATACCCAAAGTGGTATTTCAGTACCTGAGTTGAAGGGTTAAAGGCACAAATATTAAAATAAAAGTAGCGCTTGTGGGAACCAAATGTCCGTTAATTTTTCAAAGAACAGTTGAAATATAAACAAACGCCATCAACCTACGATGAATTCGTTTCATGTATTCCACAATAGCGTCGTCCTCCTCTTTCGACATAATAGCAACAAAAAACATGCTATGATTATTACAGTACTCGTCTGCTTGATGCCAATTGAGCTGCGAATATTTCATACGAAAATTAAAGCGGTCAATATATTGGAGTCAGCGCCTGTCTAACCGCCGGTGCAGCCGGCATTTGAATAAATGCAAGGACACCGAAGGCGCTCTAAAGCCACATTTTGGAACGATTCAAAAATATAACGCGCAAACGTGAATTTGTATCGAGATTTACAGTCATGGACAAAATTGAGCGTACGCCTATAAATTTGTGTTTTATTTTTTCCAGTAACTTTTCATCTCAAATGTAATATATCAATGGGAAGTACATGAAAAATGAATAACATTGGCAATTTTGAACATCAAAATTGGCCGGCCAATAGGCGGCTTATGGCCCTCGGTAAAAACGGCCAAAAATTCAACGGCCATAACTTGCCCAAATTGAAGCCGATCCGAAAGTTTTCAGCGTTTAAAAGTATCTGCTCCTGAAGGCCTTCAAAACTGCATTTAAACTTTTCAAATCGAACGGCTGGAGAATTTTTGGCCATTTTTACCGAGAGCCATAAGCCGCCTATTGGCCGGCCAATTTAGATGTTCAAAATTGCCAATATTATTGATTTTTTATGTACTTCCCATTGATATATTACATTTGAGATGAAAAGTTACTGGAAAAAATAAAACACAAAATTTATAGGCGTACGCTCAATTTTGTCCATGACTGTACATAAAATAAGCGAGAGATGTAGTCGAAAGGGCGCCAAAAATGAAGAAAATTTCCAATGTTCAAGTTTTGGTGCGCTTTCACTGGACTATATTCAAGTGTCG
>NW_022601403.1:1483613-1525039 GCF_009176505.1 Sitodiplosis mosellana | reverse complement strand
TGTATACAATTTGCACCGAGGCGCCGTGAGCGCTCGGACAGGCGCTGGTTGGAGTAAATATAATTCTTGACACTTACTTGTTTATTTGTATTCACAAAAAAGGTTCTGTTGCCAACCACAATCTTTGTGCCCCATTCAACATCATCTGAAAAAATGTGGAAATGCTATTGTGTTTTGTTCATTTGGAATTTGCTACCAACTATCAAATTATACCCAATGCTGCTTTTTTGCTAGGAAAATGTCAAAAATTGGTCTGAAATGATTCCCGATTGTTGTGGCTCGCTAGATCGCACCCAATTTGGACATTTACCACCATTTACCAGGGTAGCTCCAAAATGTAGGATAAAATTGATTATTTCTTTCAAAAATTTACTCTATGAAGAATCTTGAGTAAATTTTTGAAAAAACTTGCAAATTTATCCTACTTTTTCGTGCCGGATAAATGATGGTAAATGTCCTGATTGGGTGCGATCTACCGAGCTATAATGACCGAGAATCATTTCAGGACAAATTGTTAACATTTCTCAAAATTTATCCCGAGCAAAAAACAGCAATTTTCTTGGATATTAAGTAGCTCATGGTTATCAGCTAAGGATGCACAATTGCACATAATATTTGAAAACCTGTTTTTCTTAACTTTCAATTTTTTTAAAAATAAAATACAGGGTCTTACCGATGTTAGACGAACTATTTTCCAATGTTGTGTTTGTCCAAAATAGTAGGGAATTAACATACGGCATAAGCAAGGACTTAACATCATCTATAATTTTAATAGAAACAGTCCCGTTCAAACAAATGCAAATTAAAATAAATTTCAGAATTGTTCGCGACGTTCTTACCATCGACATTTATTGCTTTACACGTCACAATCGTTGCAAATGAAATATGCAATAAAAGCGCACCATACCATACAAG
Source organism: Sitodiplosis mosellana (assembly GCF_009176505.1). Lineage (NCBI taxonomy): Eukaryota > Metazoa > Arthropoda > Insecta > Diptera > Cecidomyiidae > Sitodiplosis > Sitodiplosis mosellana. The sequence continues at coordinate 1,524,124 of NW_022601403.1, read as the reverse complement.
TTTCAACATATTTTTGATGAACAGCTATTCAAATTTGAAAATTCAACCGAGAAACACTGAAATATAACGACTATCCAGAATATTTAATTTTCAACTAACGTCTTTAAAATATAAAGCCAAAGCAAAAATAAATTTCCAGCGATTTATATAAGTGAGTGCATTTGATATGCTTTGCTGAGTTAACTCTTTTAGCTTTTCTAATCAATAGAATGCAAAATAATGTCACAATCGCCTGTGTAGAACACTAACAAAACAAAGTAAAACACGAATGTATATACGTACATATTTCAGAAAATTCTTTATTTGGAAAAATTAGCGTTTCAATTTGTGCGAACTGGATAGAATTTTGTTGTTATAAAACCCGTTAACAGTGGATTCGTGGGCAAACAATTGAGTTTTTTTTATCGATTTTATTCATATTAGCATTTACAATTTGCTCTCCATATATGGCGAAGATTTTCAAAAATATAAAAAATTGTAAAAGGGGGCTAAACCTTTGGCCGAAAGTAAATTACGTTGGGAATATCAACTTTAGTTTAGTTCGACCCAATTCCTTTGCGGGCCATAATTTTGATTGATATACCGAGAAAGATGATCAATGATGTCCTTGGAATTTTGTCCAGGTGCAATTTCTCTAGCAAAATATTTGAATAATTGAATAGCAACGTGGACATCTAGTGCCGCATATTCAATTTGTGGGCGACTTAACGTTGGCGCTTCCCAATCTGAACATTGCGTTGATTTATCGAGGGGAATTCCTAAATAATCTTTCGCCATCTTCTTCAATCCACCTGGTGTGCATCGGGCAGCAGTGGCCATGAACCTTAAATCAAGCGTACTTGCAACGTGAACACCGTAGTCATCTTTCAAGTACTTAGCGTCTGTGTAGGGGGCCACGCCGACCTTCACGATGTCACTGTCTTCTAATATCTCCTGGGAAAAAAAAGCAAAAAAATGGAAATTTAAACTTTTTTTCAATAAACGATGAATATTCAAGTCTGCAGCAGATGTGCCATGCCTATTTTTTGTAAATATTGCTTTTCAAGTGGCTTATTCACACTCACTTCTAGTTCAGGCGGAGTGTATCGCAATTTCCATAGGCGAATGAGAACACACAGTCCACGATGGGTGGATAATTGAAGAAGAGCAACTGGTGAACGGCCGATTCCCTGATGCGAAACCCATTCGCAATCAAAACCAAGCACATTATATTCGTCACAATGCCTGAAATAAAATGAAATCAAATTATTGTAATTTTCAAATATTTTTCAAAAAAAAAGCGACAGAAAAATTCCCAACTCACGTTTTGAGTTGTCTCATAGAATATCGACACTCTTCAACCGTGTTGACCACATAAATTTCCCCAAATTGATTTCGGGAAATTTGCTGGGGCCGTTGATATAGAATTTGATCGTCGTTTCTATTTGGTTGATTTTGTTGCGGTTCATTTGAACCAAAGAACGATTCAAATAACTTATATGCACCATATCCAACGGCCGCTCCAATTGCCACCGTTGTTGCTGCTGCCGCCACCGACGGTCTATTATTATTATTATTATTCCGACGATCCATATCCCAAAATTCAATATACACCCGTTGTTCGTATACACCAAAAATATATCTGCTCTTTTCAATTGAGTATCTTGTAAACAAAGAACTTGAACCAAAATAATAACACGTATTATCACATTCCATTTGACACTTGGGCGAAATGTCAAAATAGCTTAAAACGGTCAATAATGTGAACCAAGTAAGGTTTGAACGTTGATGTGAAAATAATATTAAAAAGACTATTCAGTCAACTGGATTCTGTTTGGCTTTAAAAATGTTTTCTACATTCCAAACAGCAAGAAAGACTAAAAGCGAATTCTTCAAAAAAAAAAAAAAAATCTGTAATTTTCATTTGATTTATTTATGGAATTGTTTGCGATTCAAACACTGAACTGCCGTCGTATAATGTAAATATTGAAAGACTTGCGTTCGGTCGGTTATCATTATAAAATTGTATATGGCATATGGTTTTAGAAGAGTTTTATAAAAAATAAAAAAATGGAATTCATGTATTTTGTTCATCAATTCATTGGTGGCCCATAATTTTTATCGATATATTCCAAGCAGTAATTTGAGATGATGTCGTTTGAACTCCTTCCTGGTGCAATTTGATCGGCGAAATATTTGAATAGACCGAAAGCTGCGTGTACGTCCTTGGCAGCATATTCGATTTGATCGCTGCTCAAATTGGCCGCTTCCCAGTCCGAGCATTGCAACGATGCGCTTTTATCAAGTGACAGACCCAAATAGTCTTCCGACATCTTTTCCAATCCTCCCGGTGGATGTCTAGCTGCATGGGCCATGAAACGTAGATCCAGTGTACTGGCCACATGAACACCATAATCCTTGTACAAAAAGTTGGCATCAGTGTATGGAGCAACGCCGACCTTCACTATGCTAACATCTTCCAGTAATGACTACGAAAAATCGAGAAAAAAAAACTAGAAATACGAGTTTTGTTCCACAAGTAAAAGGTCTTTTTCGGTATTTTCGAAGAAACTACAGGCAAATTTGTGCATTCACAGATTTGATTCATTCCTAAATTACCTTTAGCTCCGACGGAATGTGTCGCAATTGTGACAATTGAATGAGAACACACATGCCACGATGTGTTGACAATTGTAATAATGCCACTGGCTGTCGGCTACCCCATCGTGAAACCCATTCGCAATCAAAGCCAAGCACGTTGTATTCTTCACAATGCCTGAAGAATGTTAAATTTTCAGAATATTTTAGATTGGCTAGATTTTGCCCAAAAATGTCGAATTGAAAGAAATTAATTGAAAATTGCAAGAAAATTTTACAACTAAAATCCACAAAATTTATTAACTGCTTCAATTGACATACAATTTAAGTTGTTTGAATGAATAACGAAACTTTTCCACGGCATCAATCACAAAAATGTCCTTTTGTAGGAAGGAATACGGCGGTGATTGTTGTTGGGCTACAGTGTTTGATTGATTTTGATGTGGTTCATTCGAACCAAACATCGATTCAAATAACTTATATGCACCATATCCAACGGCTGCTCCAATTGCCACCGTTGCTGCTGTTGTCGCCACAGACGGATTACTATTATTATTCCCTTGATTACGTCGGCTCATATCGCTGAATTCGAACTATCGACAAAAATATGTTTTGTTATTTTGATGCGTATGGTGTAAACAAAGAGTGTGTGATCAGAATAGAACACAGACGTCAACACTTTTACTGTGTGTATTTAAGAAATGTCAAACCACGGGATAATTATCAGTAATGTGAACCATCGGAATTTTCAAGTGTGTATTGTATCCAAGTAGCCATATGGATTTGAAAATCAAAGGGAAAAGACTGCTGTTAGACATCTTTAATGCAGTCATTGATTTTATCATTTTTATAAGATAAAAACTCACAATTAGCCAGGGATAAATGTGTTTCTTCCCTGATTCAAAGCCTTCATTCAGAATATGTTGTACCGTGCTACGGAATTTGGTGCATTCAATCTAGAGAAATTGCAACTGAAAAGAAAAACTGACCAGGGAAAAATGATACATGCAACGATTAACACTTTTCCGAGGATATATTGAGGCAGCACTCAAAATGTACGATCTTCAGATCAGATCCGATTAAGTGAACTTCATTCGATCACATCAACATAACATGAGATCAAGTCATATTTTCATACAAATGACCGCCACTCCAAATAAGGATTCGATCCGTTCAACGACCTCAAATTGATCTGACTTTTGATGTAGAATTGATCTGATTAGACCAAGTCTTATCTGCAGATTGATAATTTTCTTAATCTAGATCGCATTAAATGCAATTAGTTTTGCAAGAATAAGAAAATATTGCAATGAAAAAAATTGATATTCTGTAACCAAAAATGCTGTAATAACCTATATCGATGAATTTATCCGCTTAAATTCTTTCCAAACTTACTCAAATTTGATAAAAACACGGCTGTTTCAATAAAATAGTTTTAAAAAAATGTGAAATTCTCGATCATTCATTCGATTCACGGATTAATTAATTGCACTAGATTTTTTTTTGACAAAATTGGATTGAAATCAATTTTCCAGATAATCTTTAGTTACCAAATAACTAAATGAACAAATTCAATTTTATTCCAAGAAAAAACTCTCATTTGTAAATATATAAATTGGAAACAAAAAACTGTGTGTATATAATAACGAGAACTTCTCTCGTCGAGAAGTAGTAGATTTCCCTAAAATAATTTCCTTCAGTGATGTGTATATGTGGAAGGTTTATGATTTCTTCTAACATTTTTTTTTTCATAAATTCCTGGTCATATTATATTTAATCACTGATTCAATGTAACATGTAGCTATTGCACCACAATTTCATTAGAAAAGTGCCAGACTGTGACTTGCAGCCAAAAAATTAAACTTCAAAATTCTGATAATCAAAATCTTCATCAATCAAGTTAACAAAATAGTTTTCGATGATGTATTCCGACTTTTTGGTCGGATCAATTTTCTTCGCAAAATATTTGAACAGTTCGATGGCAACGTGTGCATCAGTAGCCGCGTAGTCGATTTGTGCGTTGGTTAAAGTTGATGCTTCCCAATTTGAGCATCGAATAGATGGGTCTTTATCAAGCGAAACGCCCAAAAATTCATCAGCCATGTGAGCCAAACTGGATTTTCGCATAACAGATGATTTTGCTTCCTGGGCTACGAAGCGCAGATCAAGCGTGCTTGCTACACGGACACCGTCGTAATCATTTTTCAGCAATGCAGCATCACCGTCTGGAGCAACTCCGACCTTTATAATGCTAGCATCTTCTAGAATTGCCTGCAGAAAGAGAAGGAATCATTTAATTTGTTTGTAGGAATTGAATTTCAAATTGTTTGTTCAAAATAATTCCGAATTTAAATTGAATCATTCAAAATTTGTGGCTTCCAATTCAAAATTCATAAATTTTGTCAAGTAGAATATAAAATTCAATCAAAAGTTGTTTTCTACCCACCTCTAGTTCCTTTGGAATGTATTGCAATTCCGATAAACGAATGAGAACACACAGACCACGAGAACTTGCCAATTGAAGTAGGGCAACTGATTTACGGCCGCTTTCCTGCTCTAAATTCCATTCACAATCGAAGCCAAGCACATTATATTCGTCGCAATGCCTGAATAAATTCCAATTTTTAAATTTAAACCAAATTATTATTTATGTAATTCCAAAAAAAAACGAGGAAAAAATTCAAAAATTATCAAGTTATTTCCAACATACGTCTTCAGTTCTTTCATTGAATATTGACACTGTTCGACTGTGTTAACCACATGAATAACTTGGTTTCGCAGAAATCGATGAGGAGTAATTGGTTGAGGACGTCTGATCATGGGCAGTCGCAACTGTTCTCTGTATGGATTTGGTTGGTTTTGTTGATGCGGATGATTTTGATGTGGTTGATTCTCCTGTGATTCATTTGAACCTAACAACCATTCGACTCCTCTATAAAGTGCATATCCAGCTGCAACACCAGCGGCTATCGTTGCTACTGCTGCTGTTGCAGTTAGATTTGTGTCTCTCCTGTTTCCACCGCCGCTCATATCTTTGAATTCAAAATATCTAAAAAAAAATACTTTTCAAAAATATGGAAAACAATGGAGCTGAACCACAATAAAAACACAAGTGTTTAATAGTTAATTGTGACATATGAGAAACGTCAAAATATTGCGATTGGTCAGTAATGTGAACCAAGTAAGGTTCATATCGATTTGAAAATAACATTTAAAAACACCGTTTCTGAGTACATTCAAAAACCTGATTGGCTTGATGTTTTTGTGTATCTTTTTCTATGTTCAAGACTTAAACTTTAAGTATTTTTTTTTTATTATTTTACAATTTATTCATTATTACAAATGAAGTTTTGAAAAATTTCTCTCATCAGTTCCACGACAACCCAAGGCATGTAAATATACTCTGATTTAACGCCAACAGAATCGTTAGAAAACATACTTGCCTTTTCTCAAAATATAAATCGAAGAAAAAACCTACACCTTTTTCAATCTCACCTATATTGATTTGTTGATTGGGACTTTGGCCAGGTTCATGCTTTTAGCAAAAAATTTGTATAATTCATATACAATTTGGTAATATGTGCCTCATTCGCAGCAAAATTGATTTGCACATTTAGTCAATGTTGGTGCAAACCATTCCGAAGCCTCTTGAAACGGCGTAAATTCATCAGCCAACATTTCATTCACTCCTAACAATATATCAGCCATTGATGCCATATCCATCATACTACATTTCTGTCAATCTTCCAATTCATAATATAAATGAAGTAGATTAAAGGTGCTCATTGAACGGTGCAATTCTCATGCCGGTAATTCTCATTTTTAAGACAGAATCGTAGAGAAATACCGACTTTTAGGATTCAATCAATGACTGAATCAGTCATCGTCCAATAATTCTTTGAAGATACAAAGAAATGACGTTGGAGCAAGTTATCATGCAGGATGGACCAAAAAATTGTTTTTTTTTCTTCAATCCAATTGTTCTGAAAGAAAATTCATTGAATAAAAGACATTTGATTTGAAACCAAAATAATGTTTGTTCTTCTTTATTATTTAACGGCCAATAGTTGTCATTTGATTCAATATATATTTGTTTGTTTTGTGTTTTTTTTTGCATAAACTGTAATGAATGTCAATAAATTGGTTTTTTGTCTTGTACATATTGTAATATAATTTGTGAATATATTTTGTTGTCGTCAAACAAAGACTGATTCTTGATATAATCTCAGAATGTATGTGTGTCTGTTTTTTTTTTCTTTCTCATTGTACCGTATGGCCATTTTTGGTGTCAGCCAAAAAACGAATGTTATGTGAGGAGACTGACGCTAAAAAAACGTCAAATTTCACGGAAAAAAAGGTCCACACATTTGGATTGCCCGAATTCGTCGAAACTTTTCGAGCTACCTACATATTGGTTCTGTTTGTTTGTCTTCAAATTTACAATATCGTCCCGCGAGACGAAATTAAATGCCTTAGCCAACGAAAGTAGCTTTAAATTTTTTTTAATTTTCTTTCAATATTTATTTCTTTATGATTCTTCACTTTTCTTCTTTCAGCTATCAACATAATAACGAACAAAATTCTGAATTATATTCATATTTACAGAGAGTTCACATCACTCGAAAAAGAGACGGAAAATGAAACAACAATCAAGTTTTTGCATGCATTTCCTTTTACATACGCCACCTGTACTCTATCAATATGCTTAAATACTTACAAATCGACTTTTAACTGGTTGTTAACACTACCCAAAACGAAAAAAAATTAAAAATTAAAAAAAAAAAAACGCCATAGAAAAATTAGTTCACTCAATTTATAAGCGATGACATTCAATTTTGTCGCGCACGATAAAAGAACCCGTGGAATTCCGGTGATGATCGAATTTTCGACCTGAAAAACTCCAGCCTCGAAAGGTCTTTCGTTGACCTTTTTGTTCGTGAAAAATCCGAACTTTCATTAATTCCGAAAAATCAAGTTAATTTTATCGCTTTGAATTGACTTGGCTCGAGGCTCAGACAGAGGTCATTTGCCAGATGAAACCGACTCGGGTGAAAATGTGTCTGTTTCAAACAGTCCGGTTTTAAAAAGAAACGATGTTCGTTTTTTAAATGACGAAACAAAATTTAGGTCATCAACAAAATGGTTTGATTGTCTGGAAAAAAGTGTCTTAAGACGAGTCTTAGAACAGGTCACGTCTTCAGTGTACATAAAAAAAACGTAATCCAACCGTCAAATTCGATCATTTCATATGGAAAATCTGCATCGGGTTCTGTTCGTTAATTGATGGAAAGGTATTGGCTCAATGGTTTTACCTATTGTTTTTGATTCAAAGTGAGTCACTGTTGACTAAATTGTTTTTGGTGCTATTGATTGCAAAAAGAAGTTGTAAATCTCGCCAAAGCATTGAATATCATTCGATTAAACATATTGTTGGATTTTAATATCACCCGGTAAAATGTATATGAAGCGAAAAAACGAAAAAGAAAATGGTGAAACAAAATGATAATAATATCGGATTATGCGCAAAATAGTATACAATTTGTATGTTGTGTGTGTTTTAATTCTTCCTGGGTTTCAGTTGGACTTAGAACATATTCCCTTGTTTTGCTTATATTCACTTTTGCGACAGTAAATTTATGATACAATTAAAATTCAAAATGGAAGCATTTAAAATTATGCAAACATAATTTTCTCATTTTCTCCTTCTCTTCTGTCATTTTTATTGCTATTTGAACTGAAATCCATTTGTTTTCTCTCTTTTTATCGCACCAACAAATTCGTTTTGTGCTTCCGCTGCTTCCGTTCACTTCGTCCATTTCCCTTTAGTGTTTTTTTTTCTTTGCACACGTCAATATCATTTGGCCCATAAATCCTACCGCATTTTTTTCAATGTCAAAATTAAAAAAATCCAACCAAGAACAAATCAACGTAAAAAAAAAATCTTGCGTCGATAAATTCTTGACTAGGGAAAAATCAAATGTCCAAGTGTTCAAGTACATGTATTCGTATTGATTCACAATTTTCGCACAAAATTGACTTTTTACTCAAACCAACCGATCATCAATTCTCTCAAATTATCAAAAATTTCAATTACTATCAAAGAATTTAGGTAATTAATTCAAAAGACGTTTTTCAAGCAGTTTATAATTGTATGCATCGAATTTAAAATATTTTTCTTTTCTCCTTGCTTTAACAATTCAAATGACTTTTTTCCGTAATTTTCAATTTATTTAATCAAAAAAAAAAAATCCTTTTAATTACATGGATTACATTTAGTCGATCAACATAAAATTAAATTATTTGATGCACATTTTACGGTAGATTTTTCACAAATAAACAGATTCGACCTTTAAGATTTTTTTTAACGAGAAAAAAAATATTTTTCTCCAGAAATGTTGTTTCTTCTTCCTCTTCAAAATACATATTCAAAATACAGATTTTTGGTACAATGGATTTTTTTCGGAAAAATTATCCAAAATTAAGTTATCTAAAACAAAATTCATTTTTTCTGACAAAATTTGTATGGAAGAAAATAAATTCGGTTTTGGATATCTTAATTTTGGATTATTTTTATGAAGAAAAAAAATCCATTGCACCAAAAATCTCAACCATTCTGTGTAAGCTTTCTTTTGATAAAAGGCTCTCTTAGACAGCCAAAAGAAATTGAAAAAAAAAATCGAATCGATGGAAAAATCAGGAAATTGGTTGCACGATGTACATGTGCAGCACGAAAATCAACAAGAAAATGAAACTACTTAAGAAAAAAACTCAAGAAATTGAACAACAAAAATTAAATATGCTGATTTTTGCATTAAAATATTCCGATAATAGCCAAGTGATTGAATGAAGAAAATTGAAATGGGCAAAAAATTCGAATAGAAAAATTAACCGCCAAAAATTTGAATGAACAGAATTGAATCGGAGAAAAATTCGAATGAAAAAGATTGAATCAAGAAAAAGTGGATTCAATGAAGAAAAAAATTGACGCAATGAAGGGAAGAAGAAGAAGGAATGATGCAAATAACGGGGAAAAATCAAGAATACGAAGCAAATGAAAAGGCAGATGAAGAAAAAATCGAGATCAAAATCCCATTTAACGAAGAAAATAAAAAAAATTGCCAAACAAGAGGAAACAAAAATCCCGAACTGAACGTTATTTTCCATTCCACATTGTACAATGTGTTGCATTTACAAAGGGTTTGTGAACAAAAGGTTGCAGTGAATAACAAATACTAATGAATAAACTAGATGAATAGAAAACCCCAAATTATTTAACAGAGAGTATGTGTAACATATATAATAATATATTTAAAAAAAAGAGTTAACAAAAAAGCAAAAAAATCATTTGTGAAAAACGATAAATGGGATAAATGTTAAGGTATTCTTTTTATCCATGCCATTGTAACATTACTAAGGATTACGATTAAATTTAAGTTCCTGAAAAGGTTTTAATAGTTTTTGTTGTTGTTTCTTCTTTTAGAATTCAATGTGTCAAAACATTTCACACTTCGATTCACGTGTCACTAGACTGCAGCAGTTTGGCTTTATCACTTGTTTTTTTTTCTGTTCTTCAAACAGAATTTTCTAAATGTTTTTTTTTCTCCTCTTCATTAGATAGAATGTTCATAAAATGATTGCTCCTTTACTTCAAATGGATCTCGTGCATGCGAGATGATGTGTGGGAGTGTTTGTGTTTGCATATGTTTGTGTCTGTGTGCTTATACTTGACTGATTTGCATGTTGTTGTTGGTGGTGGTTGCGGTGGCCGGTTTGTTGCTGCTGTTGTGTTCGGAGATGATGGATGACAAATCGGAATTGGTATCGGTGAGATTGGCTTCTACCGTTGTATAGTCTCCGTTTGCGCTGGTCGGTGACCGTTCTGGTTTACCCTCTTCATTGATGACCGGATTTCCATTGGCAAACGATGACATTTGCACCAAATCTATCGTCGGCCCATTCAATGTCACATCCACACTGCTGCTCTTTCGTTTCATTTGCATCAATGGACTCGCTTTTTCCAGGTACGTTGAATCCGAGGCATCAATGCTGACCACTTGCAAGGCCGCACTCGAACCTCGTTTATCTTTTTTCGTTAATTGCTTTGTGGCAGCGATTATTACCGCATCTTTGATACCATCCGAAAAGATATTGCCATTTTTCGATTGCGCCTTTGCACCAATCGTTTGCGTTGCGCTACCCGCACTACCAACCACTGATCCGGCCATTCCACTGCCACCATCTTGCTGTAATTGACGGAATATAAAGGACACATTAATTTAATGCACTTGGTAGAGAGTGTTTTTTCGCTGTTCAGCAGACGTAAGCTGAGCTGAGTCAGGCGCCTGAAGCATTTTTTTTACGACGCTTACGGTTAAAAATGTTCATTTGCTAGCTAAGATCCATCTTATTATAATTGATAATTAACGTGGATCAATGAAAATTTTGCACCGTAAATGCGTTAAAATAACACTTCAGGCACCTGAGTCATCAAATTCCCTCAGCTCTGGCCTGTTCAGCAGCAAAAAACCAGTCGCACACTAACACTTTTGTCTTTTTCCTTGTCTTTGTCCTTCTTTTTAAATCCGGGGAATGGGACTTTATGCGTTTTCAGAATTTCTTTGCTCGATCGCACCAAATTATTTCGCATGCCCAACGGTTCGGTTGTGCTACTGCCACCAGTTTCCGATTCCTCTGTTATGCTGATCAGTTGACTTACATTACTAGTAGCACCCTCGTCACCCGCCTGAATTGGAATATCGTCTGTCATTTGATAGAAAGTGGAAGAAAAAGAAAAATCCCAAATTATTAGCATAATCATTTAAATGGAATCTGTGGCCATTGACAGCCACAGTTCGGTTGTTTTTCTTGGTTGCAAATAGTGAATAAAAAAGGCAAGTTTTTTTCGTTTCATCGGAAAAAAAAAACCAAAAAAAATAAAACATTTTCAACAACAGCATTGAAAGGTGATTTTTAGAAGCGAAAAAACGTTAGAAGATAAAACACAAACAAAAAACAATGTGATCCGCCATTTATAACATTGAACGAAAAAAAAAATAAATCATGTGGATTCGAGAAAGAGTCTCACAAAAGAAAAAAATATAGGTAAGAATTAGGTAAAGCGCATGTTGATCAGTAAAATACTTCCTTGATTCAATGTCATTGAACAAAATAATACATGGTAAAAAGTGTTTAATAGAATCTGCTTGAATTCAGATTCAAGCTGCAAAGCGAGCACCATGGCTCTGAAAAGCGAAAGGGCGAGCAAGTCAAACCAAAAACAAAATTAAACTCAAATCTTTCATATGAAATTCAGGCTGTTTATCTTTATAAGAAAAGACGATATCTTTATAAGAATCTATATCGATTCCTCTCTCTCTTCTTTCCTCGAGGCAATTTTTCGATCTTGTTTTCCTCAACTCCAGCAATCGCTCAAGGAGGACGTCAAGGAATCATTGTGATATCGCCTGCATATCACGTTTCAATGAATGCAAAATAAAAATCAACGCGAGCAGTGCCGCAATTCCGCGACTCAATTTCTAACAAAATTTTCGTAATCGACTCGCAGAATCGCGGTACATGATAACTGAATGGGTTTCAGGAAAGAAAAAAATATATTGTAAAGCACTTACAAAACTGCATCGAAATTGTAGTGCTTTCATGCAAAACGTAAAAAAATCAAAAATGAAAGCAAAATAGGCAACTTCAAGTTGAAGTCTTCGAAAACGTCATTGACCATGGCTGATCTTCTCCATTTTCTTTCTCTCTTCATCCAGATTCCTTTACTGTAACCGCATCAGCTGTGCGATTACGGACCAGTTTTGCTCAATGTGAAACGTAGTGTAAAACCTTAAGCTATTTTCATAAGCGATGAATCGTTTTTAAAAAAGAAATGCGTTGTGTATGTGCCTATATGGTTTAGCGGAAACAACTTGGAGAAAAAGCGGTATATTTTTGATTTTGATTCGCGCAAGAATTAGAAAACGGCGTGTGTTTTTGAACGCGTAAGATGTACAAAAGCGTAAAGAGCCAAAAAAGATGTATTTGTTTGTGGTTGAAAAGTAAAAACAAAAACTCGTGTGTCATTGTGTGTATTGATTGGAAGAACAGAAGAGAAAAGAAGAGAAATTGGGAGAAATGAAGCAGAAAATGTACACAAAAATTGAACAGAAATTATTTGGAAAACTGTCAACGACAACAACAATAATAACAACATCAAGAAACGGAAATTTTAAACCAAAAATCGAGTCTTGATTCGAAACACGTGTAAATCAAAATGAATAAATTGAAAGAGACTAGTTGAGAAACAGATTTACAAACTGAACACGAAAAATAAGGCACACGTAAAAACAGACTGGAAAGAAACAACGGAAAAATCCACACACAAAAAATTGAGTGAGTTTGACAGAAAAAACCAAAAAAAAAAAAAAAAATTGAATCAAAAACGGAAAAATGGTGTGAGTTTGTGTGTTTTAGTGTGTGTTTGCCCATACCTGTACTTGTGTCAATTCACACACATTCGAATGAATGTGCGAAAAATTTCGTGGAATTTCGGTTTTGATTTTTTTGATTTTTTTGGGAGGGTTGGATGGTGGGAATATCGCTAAATTTGAAATAGAACCATGGGTTGTCGGTTTTGATTTGTTCCAATCTAAAATGGCTATCGCTCATACTATTTGGCTGGATTGTGATTGGCGGAGGAGGCTCTTGTTTTAAGGTTTCACGTTATGTGTGCATGCTCTATCGATGTGGCCAAAAAAATGCGTTGAGATTCCTAAAATCTGACCAAAGATGGTCGTCGATTGCTACGATTGCAAAATGCCATGGAGGATTGATTGGGAAAAAGACTTTTTTCAAAAAGCTGTTCGCGAAGCCAAACGTCACTTGAATTTAGAATAAAAATTTCATTGAGAAACGAAGGAGAGCGTCTTGCTACTATCACATATATTTTATTTTGGGGTTAAAGCTTAAAGAAAGCGGGCGTTTTTTTTGTTAGATCTATTGAAGTTGTGTCGAAGACATTGGTACGATGTGAACACTGGCTGGTCGCCCGTTAATGATGAGCGCTTGAAATTCATCGTTTCCGTCGTCGTCGAGATTTTCAAGTGTTTGACACAAACGTGCGCCGGCACTTGATCGTATATCGATATTGCGTACGGCATTACCACTGCTGCTGTTGCCATTTTGATTGGATGCTTGATTCGCCACCGTTTTGACGTTGGCATTACGCGATTGGCCCGATTGCGGTCGACGTCGTAGCGGTGATTGATTTAATAAATTGCTGACAACAGTTGCGGCCGTCGTTGAATCATTGGATTTTTTATGCTTTGGCGAACTGGTCGGGCTTGAATGACGCGATGTTTTTGCTGATGACGACAATTCAATTGGTTCCTCTTCGATGCTTGACGTTTTACCCGGACTATATTTCCAACCCCAATTTTTCCAACGCTTTTTCGAATCGAATTGCTTGCGCATTTCTTTTGGACTGTAATTTGCATCGTTTGCCATGTCTGCATTGATATTGGCCGTATCGGTTGCATCTGCAGCGATGCCCGTGCCACCACCGACGCCACCGCCGCCTCCACCTCCACCTCCACCTCCACCTCCACCGGTTCGATGAATTTGCTGCTCGAGCGCGGCCACGAAATCCATCTCGAGGTCATCTGATTCAAGGATTTTTTTTTTGATGGTTTCGCATTTTGGTCATTTGTGTGTGTGTGTGTGGGTTGTGTGTGTATGTGTTGGGGGAGGTTTATGTTTGTGTCAATGTTTGTATGTGTGTATGTTTTTTTTTGGTTGGTAAAAAATTTGTCGTTTCCGCGTGATCCCAATCGATCGAATAGGTTTTTGTTTGTTTTGGCGGGTCGTTTGTTTTATTGGAAAGGTGTCATGGGTTTTTATCGGTAAAAAAAAAATACAAATCGAACGAAAAAAAAAAACAATATTTTACTCAAATCAATATATTTTCGGTCTTTTTTAAAATTTTAAACTGTTTTTTTTTTGTTAATTAAGAAAGGTCTCTTAGAAAAAAGATTCATTATTTTGGCACATGAGATAATAATAGTTCGGTTATTTTGGTCTTTTAAATAAATTCGGGGAATTTCAATTTTTGTTTTCAAATTCATGAATGATTTAAAAGTGGTATCATTCCATTGAAGCGACTCTGTATTTTCCGGTTTGTGTTGAGCGTACGACAAAGAGAGAATAGATTAGAAACCGCAAAAGAATTGCTTCTTATTGCTGCGTGTGTGAATTTGTACGGAACTAGTAAAATTGTATGAAACACACGTTTGGCGGTGATGATGGAGCTGCAAAAACATTTATAATTGTTGAATGAAGAGTAGAAAAAGTTGTTTGCGGCGAGTCTATTGTTTAGAACACGATCTGCATATATATATATATATATATATGTGTGTGTGTGTGTGTGTATCTATTTTCAGTCGAAGTGCTTCGGTCGGAGTGTGATGACGATATAGTGAGTTTACTACATGATGAAGTCTACATCTCATTTTCGATTCGGGTGTGTGAGTGTGAGCGGACGCACACTTGAATGGAATGCTGTTTTCAAATAAACTAACCAATTCGGTGCGGAGTCATATTGCGGTTCCCAATTGAATACAGATTCAGTGCAGCGTTCGATTTATTTCGTCACAACTACTTCCATGTGAGCATGCAATATCGTGAGAGCTTTTAATTGGTAGTAATTAATTGGCCATCGATTAGAATCATCGTTATAAATCATTGCGCAATCGGAAATTATTACAATTAAAACCAATTACATCAACAAATATTGTCTAAACATCAATATGCACAATAATTAGCAGCAAGAATAATGAAGAGTTTCGATGAAAAAAAAATAATTTACACCGCTCAAGTTTACTCACATATTATTATGTACACAATTTCACATTTAATATTCATTACAAATGTACAAAGCAGACGGATTTTCATCCACAGAAAAAAAAGAAAATTGAAGATTGGGAAATTTTTAAACGGATTTTTTTTTCAATTTTTTACAATTTTCAACTGAAGATTCGAAATTGAAGGATTTAAAATTTGAACGTTTGAAACTGGAGCTTATTTTTCAATTTTTGAACCGAAGAATTTTAAAATTGAAATATGCGAAGGTGAAGAATGGGAATCGGAAATATTAAGAGTCGAAAATTTAAAAATTGAAGGAAACAAAGCATCCGAACGTATTGAGGCAATACCAAAATTCGAAAATTAATGGATAAAATTGAAAATCTCAATGTTTAAATCAAGTAAAAACGACGTTTCAACTTCGTTGTTTAAAATGCTCATGAAAATTGACAAGAATTGTGTTTTTGTATAAATCGACTCGAGTTCATGATTGAGTTTGCAACACAATCGATAGCTATATACTTATATGTGCTCAATCGACTAATGAATGTTCATTGATATTACGTACCAATGGCAACAACAACAACTACGACCGACAGATAGAGAAGAAAAACGAACGTACGAGAACAGCTCGTTGAACGAAACAAAAAGAAATGACATAATTAGATTGACAGAGATAGAGAGACATGCATTGGATGAAAATGGAAATTTGATCGACAAGAAAATGCGATGCGATTATTTGTAATCGATTTGATACATTGAATCGTCATACACACACAAATTGTGCCTTAGAAAAATCGCTCTACAAACGAGATAATCATAATGGGAAATTATTGTGTGGTGAGACATTTCTATTCTCCTATTGTCAATTTGGAACATTCATATACGTATGAAAATGGATTTTAATGGGTCAACATATTCTACCAATTTCATAATTTCATCGATTGTATTCGGATAAATTTTTGATTATTTGAACAAAAAGGCCATGTAACACGGCTATACCGATGAAGACAATCCTTTGAAATTATGTGATTTGATGAACATGTTCAGGTATCATAGACTCTATGTTAGCCTCGTCTATGAATCATAGACTCTATGTTAGCCCTGGTATATCATATGAATATGGAATATATTCAATTTGCCGGCGATGTTGTTGATGAATTGAACGTGAATCTCTAGTATCGGATTTAATATTTTGACATCAAGTGCAGTCAACTTTACATATGGAGATCATACATTGTAAAGAATCTACGAATGATTCGATTACAACAAATCGATGACCGATGAAAGAAAATGAGACAATCTACACATCATATTTAAAAAAGTAATTGAATTGTATTCAAAAATGACTTGGAATTGAACAAAAAAAAAAAAGAATTTTCGAGGTTGATACTAGATGATGAATCCCTCGTTGATTGAATGAAGATTGTGTTTTATGTCTCCAAAACTCTGTACACATATGTTACAAAATGAACATGTTTCATTTGTGTTTTGTCGTTACTAATAACTTATGACTCATTGAAGAACAAAAAAAAATCAGAAATGAGAAATTGTTTGGTTGTGATAAAAACAATGATCTCACAAAATGACTGATTTTTAGCTTTGAGGAAGTTAAATTCGAAATAAACGAATAGATTAACAGTTTCAAATTGAAATGCAATCGCCTACCTGGCAATTTCTTTGTTCTAAATGATGCATTCGTGATCATTGATTTGGACACGGTGACCGTATGTGTTGATGGTGTTAATGCAACACTGATACCCATTGGACCGTCGCTTGGTTGACCTGTTTCGAAACATAGATGAAAGAACATGTATGAGAAAAACGCAGTGAGAGTCACAAAAAGTGATCGAAAAAGGTACAAAAATTCGAAAAATATTTTCAAGAACAAAAAAAATCTCAATCAAAATTTCAAAAAGAAAAAAACAAATTAGTATCTCTTGGCCAACGATTGCGGGCCGACCTGGATAAACTCACCCGATGCATTGGCGTGTAGTGAATTTTTAATGGCATTCGTAACTAATATCACTTCTGGATAGAGCTCGTAGCAGGCGCGATTATGAATGTCATCGACCGTTTGAATGGCAATCGATGCGAATTCGTTGAACATTGCAAAGTAGGTGGCATGCAGCAGTTCGAGTAGGAATTGTGCCGAAATTGGTATGCGTGTCATTGGTTTTGTGACCGTTGCAATCGCACTATTCGGATCGTTGCCATACGATGCGCGATGTGCATGGCCATACTTGGCAAACCCTTGATTCACCAGCTGTGTGGCCATCCGGCATAAATGGTATAACGATGATTTTGGTATGGAACTCAATTGTTGATTATAAACAAACATAACGGCTGTCATAACTTTCAGGCGATTTTGTGCATTAACCGATTCCACCTGCGGCAATGGGCCCCAATTCACATCTTTATTACTATTTTCTTCCCAACGCCGCAAATCATAGGCATTCAAACATTTTTCCTCATGATAAATGGACGCTTGGGCCAGTACGGGCATACGAAATGACACCACCTTTGGCTGGCCATCATCCGTGCTCACTTCAATATTGTAAATGCCCAGCAACAGTGTTTCAATGCTACGACAACTCTTTTTATCACCCTGCGCCACCGCATTCAAATACGTATAAATCAATGTCGGCACAAATTGTAACGTAAAACTTTTCAATTTCGCTTCATTTGAACGATAATAGCTAAATAGTTGATTGCATATTGAATGTAAGACCTGTACGAAGGAAAAATGGAACAAAAAACGAAAAAAGAATTAATTTGAAAACGAATTTTTGAATGGATGTTGAACTTGAAAATTATCGTCCGTGGAGATTTTGGATCAAGATTCTTGACCTACATCGTTTGTTACTTACGTCTGGATATTTGAGACGTTCGTTGATTATTGTAAACACTGCACTCGATACCTCATGGTTATTCTCTTGTTCGGCAATAAATGATTGGATTTCCGTCGGTTCCAGCGCCTCATATTCGGCCAACCAATCGCTAACTATTGATTCGGCCATTCTGTCTCACTTCTCATTCACACGTTCTCACTCGAACCACCGAAAAAAAAACAACGAAACAAAACAAACTCCACCAATTCTTCTATTTACATCCTGGAATGAAAAACACACACAAATGGGTTAGTTGCATTTGTTTTGTAAATTCAGAATCTCATTGAAGTTGAATGGAATCGTGATTAAATGCACTATACTAGCGATGGTCGGAATAGAATTAATTTGATTGCTTGCAAATTGATTAACGATTTAATTGGGTTTTTGAGCGTGCGTGCGAGCACGCGACCGCGGTAGCAATTGAATTCGGTTGATTTTCTGGGCATTTCAGTTGTTTTTGCAACTGTGTCAAAACATTTATGTTCAAATGAATGAAAATAAATATCAAAAGCATGAAATGGAATAAATCAATTGGAAATTGGTTGAAAATTGTGGCATTTGCATCATTCGCTCAATTGGAATTGGCAAAAAGACTATATGGCTAGCACCATAAGCTATGATCTTGAAAAAAGTGCACTTTTGTACAATTTATCGCTCTAAAAAGTGATAAAGTTCGTTAAAGAACCACCCTTTGATATGCAAAATGCGATTTTAAAACCGTCCTTCTATTCGGCTCAGATGACCTTCGTTATTTAAATGGAAAATTGGTGCAAGCAAAGAAAAAAGTCATACAGTCAGAACGAAAGACGATGACGAACGAGCGACAGAGCGACCGAGCGGAAAAAAAAATTTACACCCTCGATATATGTAATTATGATTAATCGCTTTAGCATTGACGGCGAGAAATTTGAGATCGGTCCATATTGGCTGGTTTTTCTTGATTTCGGTACTTTTTTCTCTCGCCTAAGCAGACATACACGCACACTTGTCTATTGCAATTTCATTCCCAGTCACGTTTTAGTTTTCATCACACCAACCATCACCATTCGGTGTGTGTGTGTGTGTGTCTCTCTCATTCACTTCTTGATGTCATGACCAATATTGACACAAACGAAGCATAAATCGGATACATGTCAAACACCATCACGTTGTGAAATGTCGACGCGATTGTGATTTTTTTTTTTGGCATTTTGGAACACAATTTGTCTGTTTGCAAAAACTTGAACGAGCCGAAAGAAAAAAAAATCGATTAAAAAGAACTGTCGCGGTTGAAATCAAATTTCGTGTGTGTTGTAAGACGGGGCAATTCCAAAAATACAAATTCAGCACCGTCGTTATTTAATCACTCAATTTTATCACTCGTACTCTGTGCCTTCACTTTGAACATGATAAAAATCACACACATGCACCGCTTCTCGAAGCTACTCATTGTGGCCCCATCAAGTTTTTCAACGTTGTTGGTTGTTTTTTTTTTTTTTTTTTTTTTTTGAAACGTGAAAACTTAATCAGTTCCATTCGATGATGATGATTTATGTGTTGACACATAAAATAAAAACTAAATCGGACGGAGGTCCGGAGCGCACTTTTGACACACAACGTTTTCATGTACACACATAGAGAGGGAGATGTATATACCGAGTCTAAAAATAGATGTTGTTTCATGCAAAATTTTGTGGTCCTTTGAAATTGAACCTTCCTTTCCCTTCGCTTTAAAACCATCACAATCGACGGCCTGGAAATGGTACCATACGAAAAGTATAATTAAAACATGGGAAAACAACCAACCCAAACACAAAACTGTAAACAAATCTCATTCTAGTGGTACATTTCATGTGATTGGGTATGACTTTTTTTTCTTTTAAAGTTTGGCGAACACTTTCTATTAGTTGTTTATAAAAAAAAATAACAAATACTGAACGAGCAGCAATAACAAGCGAGTGGTTGCTTCGATGTGACTTTTCCTCTTCGCACAAACAAAACTTTTTCTTTGCTGAGGTTCGACTATCTCGCAAAAATTACCTCAAATGCATGATTATTGATAATGCATATTCACTTACTATGATGACTGATACTACACGGAGAGTGAGACAGAGACTGAAAGACCCTGTCAAATGTCACATACACAGCAGTAGCAGTAGCGCGCAGCCAGATGAAATTTTTGCTGGCAAATACAAATAAATATTTTGATGTAGGTATCACCGTTCTTCGCTAACATTCACCACATTCACTTTCATTTTTTTAGTCGTTCAATCGCACAGCGCCATGTCAAAATATGATTGGAACATTTTTTTAGGGCCTCTCTTGTTTGGCTGTTGTGTATGCACGATTTTTGCTGTCCTCAATTTTTTTTTTTTTTTGCTCTCAAACCGATTTTTTTTTTGCTATTTAATTATTCAAGAATTGGAATCTTTCGCTTGAATGAAAGAGAAGGCGAACGAAATTCATTCGAAAATGAGATGCAATTTACGGGGCACACTCTCACACGCATGCACCAATCACAACAACATAGTTAACAACATGTATATTCCAGCGACTATGAACTGTCAACCTGACGAGAAACTCACCACTCCATTCTCAAATGATTAAGAAGAAGAAGAAGCAGACAACGACGAAATAGCAACAACAAAAAAACGGCACGACCAAATGGCAATTTTGACATGGCAATGTTCGACTGATATGTTTGTGTTTGTTTTAGCTTACGAACTAAACACATACACGCACAAACGGCACACAGTCGACACAACGAGAACTGACACGGCGTTCAGCGCTGACTGTGTTGTAAATATTGAAGAGTTGTCTGCCACGTAAAATACACTTCAGAACCGTGCGAGAGAGTGAGAGAGAAAAAAAGAGACAAAAGAAAAAAAAAGAACGAAACGAGAGAAGTTAATCAGTGTGTCGGAGCGGCCTGTACAACAAATTGTCACTCACTGAAAGTGTTGTTTGGAATATTTTCATACATATTTACTTCTCTTTTTTTTTACTATATGGTGTTTGTCAAAGAGTAGATTCAGATTCAGATTCATTTTTTATTGTGAAATCATTCTTTTGATAGTTTATTCTCGCGCTGGGTCGAACGAATCAAAACTTGTTGTCAGTTTTGTTTTCGACAAGAAAAAAGAAACGAAATCAGTTCGGTGTTGTTATTGGATTTACTGTCAATTTGTTGGCATTTCGTTTGTTTTTCTTTCTTCATTTTGGGCTAAATAATTTGACGAAATTATGGGTGCAGGAAGTAGTGTTGAAGTTCCTGGTGGTGGCACTGAAGGATACCATGTGTTACGTGTAAGTAAAATCATTATATAATTTTAATAAAATAAATTGTGGACAAATATGTCAAAATTAAATTTTTGCCAACAAGTCATAGCGAAGCAAAAGAAAACAATCTGTTTCGTGTGAGCCTAATTAAGTATTCTCTTAAGCGGCCCCGTACACGCATTAACCTCAATCGGATGACGTGTATTGTTTGACAGTTACTTGTTGTTAGAATTTTTGTGGCCGTTCTTCTTTTTATTTCGCAATTTTCTTTGAATGATGAAAATGTGTCGTCTCCCTTTTTTTAGGTGCAAAGTGGTTCACCGGCCGAAGCAGTTGGATTGGAAGCATTTTTCGATTTTGTCATTGCAATCGAAAACATTCGATTGGACCAAGACAATGATACACTCAAGGAATTGCTGAAGAAGAATGTAAACAAACCCATACGGGTGACGGTGTACAGCAGTAAAACGCAAAATGTTCGCGAAATTGTGCTTACCCCGAGCGATACATGGGGTGGCCAAGGATTATTAGGCGTTTCAATACGGTTTTGCTCGTTTGAAGGTGCCAACGAAAATGTATGGCACATTTTGGACGTGCATCCATCGTCACCGGCCGAAGAGGCTGGATTGAGATCGTTTACCGATTACATCATTGGTGCCGATTCCATTTTGCATGAGAGCGAAGATCTCTTTACATTGATCGAATCACACGAACAACGACCACTAAAACTTTATGTATATAATACAGATGATGATACTTGTCGTGATGTCACCATTAAACCCAACTCCAAATGGGGCGGTGAAGGTGAGACATTGGTTCATTGTAATCTTGGTTGATTTTTTTTTTGCTCCGTAAATTTGTGCAGAAATCGATTTTTTCATTACTTTTCTTTGAAAAATCGAAAAGTTTTGAAAAATCGTCAATTTTATTTAGAAAAAATCCCCTCGATTTACTTAAAAAAAAAAGAATTTCTTTCCTCTTCCTTCACATTCATCGAACAAATCCCCAACCAAATAAATTGTTCTCCTCGAATCATTGCAGGTAGCTTAGGTTGTGGCATTGGATATGGATATTTGCATCGAATACCGATCCGTTTGCTGCCCGACGAAAAGGGTGCAACAGCGAATAAACCATTTTTGGGTACGGCACCATCACCAATTTCACTCCCATATGTTCCGCCTTTGGCCAATACGTTTGCCTCAACGAATGTAAATACAATACCAATGGTACCGAATACCGGTAAAAGTGATGCAGAAATCGTCTTTGCCGGCGTATCCAATTTGAATTTGAATAGTGCGGCGACCGCACCAACGGCACCGTTGCCTACGAATTTAATGAATGATCCACAATTGCAACAGCCGCTACAACCTCAACTGAATGTGATACCAACATCACATCCACAGCCACTAATTGAAGTGGGCTCGGCTGCCACTGAACAAATCGTTCAACAGCCGTCGTCACCACCACCAACGAATTTAACCTCGTTGCCGCAAACAACAAATTATCAACATCCGCCCGTGTTTGCATCCGTTCCACCCACTAGTATTCCTAGCCTAAACGAATCATTCAATATTCCGTCGATAACTCCAAGCAGTGTACCAGCCTCTATTTATCAAACAAATCCCGTACAAGGTATGACACTTTTCGAATTCATTGACAATTTTTGACATTTTTTTTTTCCAATTTTAACTTTTGAACGATTTTAGCTAGTGCAGTTCCGACATTCAATCAATTTGCTAACGTACCTCCGCCATCATCGATCGCCAATTTACCCGGTTTAGATTCGGTATTTGAGCCCAGATCAGGGGCTCCACCACAGCAATATTCCCAAGAACCACAGGTTAGTCCAAATGATCGAAACAGATTGACGGCAAGAATCAGTTTATCACTATTCGGAGTTTGGAAGAATAGAATAACAACCTATTAATGCAACCAAAATAACAATTCCGTGGACATGTGGACAAAGCAATCAAATTTGTTTCTGAATTCATGGCCAAATGTACAGAAAAAAAAATTTCATTTCCAAAATGCAGATTTTGAGGAATATTTCCCTGGAGAATTTTTTTCAATTCTAGAACTGGTTTTTCAACAAACAAAAAAACACCGCAAAGTAACATAAAAAGGAAATTTCGTTGAACCTACTTCAATATCCATTTCTTAAAATAGATGCAAAAAAGTTCTCATGTTTTTGCTCAATTTAGCCTGGAAATTCGTTTTTTTTTCTTCAGAAAAGTGCTCAATTACGTTTCAATCGATCGAAAAACAGTTTCGAAGAAATATTATTAGAACGAAAGAGAATCAATTTTCTGCGATAGCATTTTTAATTTCACAGTTTAAAATTCAAATTTAATCACATTTTTTTCATTCTCCACGTTCTCTCCTGCCGCTGCAGCAACAACAACAGCAGCAGCAGAAGCAACAGCCTCCGTTTGTGTCACAGCCACCGTATACATCATCGGCAAATGAGAATCTAACGTTCGCACAGAATGCGCCATCATTGCAAACGTATTCAACGTATCCACAGGTACAGCAAGTGACAACACCAATTTCTCTGCCTGGTATGCCGCCGATCACTGTAAGCGCTACGATTCCATCGCAACAATTCTACAGTATGGGTCAAACGATTGCGCCACCAACATCTCAGTAGAAACGAACCGAAGAGAAAGAAACAAACAAACACCCGATGACGGCGAAATTGGCATTTTAATTAATTAATTTTTTTTTTCGTTCGCTTATCTAGTTAGTTCGGCATTGTTAAATACTGTTTAATTTCTTGCAACAACAACAACAACAAGAAAAACTATAGAATTCTAAGATGGAAATGCATGTGCAAGTGGGCCGAATAGCAATGCAATTTATAAAATGGAAGATTCTTCTGAATAAACCTAGAAATATATTGATATTCATCAAAATCAAACGCAAAATCGAAATAAAACTGTGTACAACACAATAACCTACAACACCAGATCAAAACGGGACGATTCGTCTGCTTCCCACATAATTGAATCTTCTCACCGCAATTCTCAATTGCACATTTTACATAAAATATATATATATTTGTTTGAAGAAAGGAGATATTCTATCATATTTTTTTTTTCGTTTCGAAAGAGCAAAGCAACACTTTGAATAAATTTTAATAATAATAATTTATATTTTTTATTTTTTTTTCTCCTTTTTTCGTTTGCTCTATTTTGTCATTCGGTTTTTAAGCGCGGAAATTTTTTGGCCAATTCAATTTCTTCAAATGAGCTGGTCAAAAGAAAGAAAAGTGCGAATACAACAACAAAAATGAAACACATGTACGTAAGAAGAAAAAAAAAAGATGATCGGCATGTGAACACGATTGTTATCTAGGAAAAAAACAAATGAATGCATATTAAACGTGTAAGGCAACCACCCCCCTAAATTTCATATTCGTCGAGAGAAATAAAGAAAATACAATTTTTATTGAACCAAATTTATTGCGAGCTCCTTTTTTTCTTCTTTGAGAAATGATTTTTTTCCCTAAATTTTGATTTTATGAAAACTTGCCTAGAATTTATTTCTTATTTTATTTCTTGAGGGAAAATTATCATTTTCCCCATTGATTGAAAACCTCCTTTTCTTACGTTTGGAAATTACCCTTACCTTTTAAACTTTATTACCTTTTCTTTAAAAAAAAATCGTGATTTTTTCTTGCAAAAATTTTCTCTTCATATTTTTTCTCGTGGCTTTTTCTTTCTGCAAAGAAAAGAGAAGAAGAAAAAGATTTCTTCCTTTAGAAAAATTACGGATTTTATTTCAAAAAAAGCCTTCTTCTTCCTTAAAACCGAGTTTCGTTCCAGAAAATGTCTATATTTGGTCTAAAAAGGGGCCTCTTGAAAGTAGTAAACTGTTGAATCTGTTTTTTTTTGCAAAATGTTGTTTTTATCTAGGAAAATACTTCCTCTTGAAGACTCATCCTTACCTCTTGAAGCATAAATTTTATCTGAAAAATACGTTTAACCCAAACCCAAAACAAAAACTCACTTTTTCGCTAGATTTTTCAGCGCTTTTAGAGGAAAAATCAATAAAATGATGATTATCCATGAAAATGGTGAAACGATAACATGAGCAGCAAGTGAAAATCCATTGAAAGTCAAAAATAAGAGTAAAAATGTTCAAAAACCGAAAAATAAGTGGCAAACAACGTCTACTGACGCAAAATTATTCGACATGGAATTTTTTTTCTCTCAAAACAAAGCTCCACTCAATCGACTCACCATAGTGAATTTTCTACGGGCGACTCCGTTCAAACAGAATCATTTCTTAGCAAATGGAATAATTGTACACCAACAACATTTGTATTCACCAATATTATCAATCGGTTTGTTTGTTTTTATTGATTTTATTTCATTTAAATTAATTAAATATGGTACGTTTGGTTTGTGTGGTTCCTATATATTCCATTTGTTGACTTTTTTCTGTTACAAATGCCCTTACATAACAAAATCACCATCAAACCTAACCTCACTGCGTGTTGTATGTTGCGAGTAAAAAGTGGCCAAGAAGTAGAACGTTCTGGGAGAGGATGGCTATCTTTCTAAATGATGATTTCAGCATCACCGAGCTCTTCATCGGATGGTAGCACTACCTGGCTGGGTGGATCTACATATTCGCCTGAAATTGGTTCTAAGCCAGCCGCTTCACGTTCTCTCAGTACAATGTATGCCTCTCGCTGTGACCATTCAAGGAATTGTCGATCAGGTAAATATGACCACCAGAATATTGTGCCAATAATTGCCACGGAAATGCCCATAAAGTAGACACCATTGGTATATTGTCGATCCTCGTCTTTATCGGTTCGGCTAAAACCATAACTAACCCAGTTCTTTGATTTGCGAACGGCTTCAATGCTAAAATCTGTCACTTCGTCGCTCACTTGCGCGGACAATGGCTTTGCGATGGATGTTTCATTCTTTTTCGGCGATGTTGATACCATACGAATTGGATTTTGCCAGTTTCGCACCAAACGACCACATCGCATCAACGACGAAGCCATTTTTTACAAACTTTTTTGTTTAACTAATCGAACCGATCAAACGAAACAAACACTCGCAATAACAAAAAATTTTTTTCGTGTGTTTTGGCTCAGGCACGTAATACAATGGCGACCAAGTCAAATGGTATATTTTGATAGTCGTCTTTGATTCAACTTTTGGTGTGTTTTGGTTTTTCACAGGCACAAACGTCAACCAATGCCAGTTCTGTCAAATTCGATGTTATCATGTGTTGAATTTCACCACCAATGACAACGTTTTGAATGGGATACGTTCGATTTTTGTTTCTTCAAATTAAAGCGCTTTTTCTTCGAATTTCAAGTCAATATTTTTTTTCCCTCTTTAAAGTTAAAAAGTTTGTCGACTCATTTCTTTCTGAATTTTTTTAATTTTTCATTTTGATGAATAAAAATGAGTCTTCATGAAGAGTCGCCCAATAGTCGTTCTATCTGGTCTTTGTGTTGTCATGTATTTGTATTGTCAAGATGGAAGAAACTTGACTGTGGTTTGAAAAAAAAAACTGCATTTCAATGGCTTTTGCAAATGGTTCGGAGCTTCAATACCAGGGTGCGTTCATGTGAATTTGTTGAATGAAGTTATGTTTTCATCGAAAGCGTAAAATCGGTAATGCAAACAGCAAAATTCGCACTCTCGGGCAGATTCGTAAAATAAAATCAAACCAGAGATGAAGCACCCAAGGGAAACAATTTCAAATTTTCAATTTCGTTCAGTTTATTCATTTAAAATTGATAACAAAATGGGCTATTTTTTTTTGTCCAATGATGCATTTGTAGATGTTGGTCCTTTTTGGCTTGTTCAATATGATTTTAGGCATTTTTCCACGGCATCCGCTATCTGCTTTTCCCCCAAATTCATAACCGAAATGAGAAAGTGGTCCTGTATTCGAATTACGTATCAATATCAGCTGTCACACACATACAGCACCGACATGTGTGAGCCGAAAAAGAAGGAAAAAATATTGAAAACAAGACCAATTCAACAAACAAAACACAAAGTCTAATCAGAATGGTTGAATTGGAGTATAGACGAAACCGCAACAACGAACGAACGAGCGAACCAGCAAGCATCAGCAACAACAACAACAACAACAAGAAACCAACAACATTCATTTCATTATACACACGCAATATAATATTGAACGCGATACGATAGCGATAAAAATAACTACAAAGTCGTCAAACATCTATTCGTTTTGTTCTCTGCTGCTGATCAGTGACAATTGATTAGAAATGAGCTGAGTGATGTGAATCAGTTGTTCGAACATAGAAGCAAAAAAAAAAGAAGAGAATAATATCTATCACTGTTTTGAATTAAAGTAAAAAAAGAATAAGAGAAAAAAAAGTACGTTGTATTTTATTCTATCTTGATTGATTGATCGAAAGCGAGCGACAACAAAGACTACGAGGAGAGAAAAAAATTGAACGGAAAACAGAAAAAATTCAGACGATTCCAGTTGTTGAAGGTCTTGTGCACTTAAATATTGGGATGGGTTAGTAATTAATGTTACTCTCACTTAAATATTGTGATTGTTGTTGTTTTCGTCGTCGTCGTCTTCTCAATTTGCGTGGAGTGTGTGTGAATTTGTTTTTTTTTTCTTTCGTTTCGATAGTTTTTTTCTTCCTCTGTGAACACGTATTTGAATTGCAAAAATGTGTCGTCTTGGAATCAATTGAATGGTTGAGCCGAGAGGCAGAAAGAGAAAGAGGAGAAATTGAGCCGTGATATGAAGACATATAAATGCGAATCGAAGAAAACAAAATTTTCCATCATTCACGAGATTGATTTTTGAGGTGTCATCTCGCCACATTTCGGTGGTTTTTTCCGTCGTTTTAATTGAGTATCTTCTTTTGAAGATGAAAACGAAACTAGGAAAATTGGATGACGTCTAAATGATTAGCCTCTTGATAATCAGCTATCGTGGCGCAGAAAAAGCTGGAATTGAGCCAGGGTGGATAACAGAAGAAAAAAAAACAACGGAATAAAACACTAAATTTATAGAAACGACACAGTTTTTTTCGGCTTCGGCTAACAACAGTTTATGCTTCATTCTAACGATTGTCTCACTTGACCATATTATCATTAACTTTCGAGCAGTTTTTTTTTTCGGTCGTCATTTGTTCGTTCTTTGTTTTGTCTTCGCGAAAAGGTCGGGAGAGAAGAAGAGAGAATGAGAGATGGAGCGAGGGAGAGAGAGAGAGTAAAAAAGAGAGAAATAGAAGGAACGAGATAGAAACATTGAGAGAGTGAGAATAAGATTTAAAAAAAAGAAAGAATGAAAAATTTATATCAACATTTGGCTCATCCACGTTCGCCCACTTTTTCGCACAACAACGCCGCACGTACACCCAACAACTTTCTAACTACAATATTTTAAATTCAAATCATTTGCATTAATCGCCGCGGCGAACGTTTGTTGTTGTTTTTTCTCATTCGTTTGTTCGTTCAGTTCGAGTCCTTTTTCTCTAGCGCTCGTTCCATATTTCTCGTTGTCATTTTTTTCGTCGCTTATATTCATCCTGCATCTTTCGGTCGATTAACAGGCCGCATCACTACATGAAAAAATCAGGTGATTTTTGGCCAAAAGTTGGGCCATTTTCGGCTCATCCAATTCGTGATCATCCTTCTGAAGTTGAGACTAAAATTGCTGCGTCGAAATGAAGAATGAAATGAATGAAGTGAAAAATTAGTCAAATTTGACCATTCTATCAGTATCAAACCATAAAATAAAATGAAAGTATCAATCTAAGCATTGCAATTTATCCATGATCACTATTAAAGTCCAACGTCATTTCCATCAAATTTGGTGTTTAATAAAATGTTCAAAGAAAATTGTTCAATCAAAATGTCCAAACAAAATGTTCAATTGAAGACCAATGACTTGAAGCCTTTTCTGTTCCGTCGAGCCTCTTTCAAGAAATTGGATTTCAATTAAAAATTTCGTTGATGAATTGGATTCGATGTAAAAGAGAGGTGTCCTTTTCGTTTCTTACAATGATTTTCGATCTATTCATAAATTATCCACCCAGACAACCGACCACAAATGACGATGATCCCTGATGTATCAATTCAAAAGCGCCGCACAAAATGCGAAGCGACACGAGTGCGTCTCGATTTAGTAACAGGATTAGTCAGATGTGCGCCAAAGCAGCCGCAACAACAGTAGAACAATAAAAAAAAATACAAACAAACCGACCGAATAAAATGAGTACAAGCGCGAATACAATGCCGTACGCACATATCTAGATGCGTGTCGAGATGTTGCCACTAATTATATAAATATAAATCCGAAAAATTGGATTGGCCATAAACACACACACATACACATCAACTACATAGATTTTTCGAAAAATTGTCTGATAGAAAGGCATCTCGCGACGACGACAACGGCTACGACGACAACGACGACGAAGATGACGAGACAGTAACGGCGAAAGCGGCAAGCGCGATGAAAAAACACACAACAATAACAATTGAAACATAAGGCGGTGTGTTGGAATGACGAGCGCAAAAAGGAAGAGAGCCGAATGATAGGGAGAGCTTTTTATTTCGCTGCGCAAAACAAGGAATTGCGTGGAAACATTTGAAATAAGTATTTTGCGTGTGCAAAAGTTAATACGACGTACATTTCCAATGTCATTTTCTCTCAAAAACACGAAGCGAACAAAAACGCATTGAACGAATTTGCCTTTTTTTCCCTTCAATTCTGCGTTGTGTGTCATTTATGATGTTTTTTTGAGGGCAGACCGAAAAAAGCACCCCAAGCGCCAGCAACAAGACAAAAATACTACATTTGGCTCGCTCGTTTGCTTTCGCTCATTGAAAGTAGAAAAAAAGCCAAACGCGACAGAAATTTACTGAATTTTCCTATTTAATGGACAAAATGTGTACCAAATGTCTCAATTGAAATGGCCTCGATAAAATCCTGTGTGTGCACGCGCGAGAGACGCGTGTGTCGCCTATATCGTTCCCGGTGGAAATACGGTGTGACAACAGTAACACACAACAATTGAATCGGCCAAACAGGAAAACTGATGATGATGATGATGATGATGATGGAACTTTAATGTACTTTTGGCCGGTCGCCCATCAAACGAGTGTTCAGCGTCGTCAAACATCATCATCCGATTTTAATTAGCATTCACCAAAAAAGCACAACAGCTAGACAACTAACAACAACTAGAGAAAACAAAAAGCGAAAAGAGAAAATGAAAATTTCCGCACTCACGCATCGTTCTAACGACGTTCGAAAGACAGGAAAACAACACCAACACCGGGTGGAAAAATATCATAACTGAAATGCGCGTACAAATCTCACATTTTGATTCATTTCTTGATTCTATTTTAGGTGTTTCGGCCCCACAAGGTCTCGATCGACTCGAAATATCAACAACCGCTGCCAAATTATAATCGAGAAATACCCAAAAAAAGAACGGAATGAAATGCTTATAAATTTTGAATGAGTGCAATTAGGCGAGACAGACAGATACAGAAAGAGATATAGAACGGAAAAAAACCAAGTTGATAAATTGTTAGTTGTGATTGAAAGTGAATCAGTGATAGTAACAAAGTTGCGCCAAAACATACCGAAAAAAAAACTCGCCGACCGCATTTCCTACGAAAATCGAAAATAAACAAATCGAGCATATATTTTTGGAAATAGCCGAATCGTGTTTTTGTGTTGGTGTTTAAGTGAGCGTGCGTTAGACTCAAGTGTGGACTCGGCGAACCACAGCGCGTGGTTTGTATATACTTTTTTTTTATCCCTCGGTTGTTGTTGGTGGAAAACGGGAAATTGTATGACGACTGACGACTGACGACGACAGCGTCTACGACGAGGGGATGGTGAAAACTCAAGTGTATGTGTGTTGGAAAATGTGGAAAATGCGTTGATAACACACTGCTGTACTTTTGTATTACATGGGAAGAAAACGAAGCAAGCATTGGCATCCATACAACCCAAGCATTGCCATAACAAGTGGAAAAAATCAAAGGACTCGTCCAAAAACACACACACAAACACGTACCGCATATTCACGCATCAAATAAAAGGCGAAAAAAAACGTGGATTTTCATTGTGACATTTAATGAAATGCTCGAACCTGGTCTATGTATAGACCTTAAAACGGCAAAAAAGAAAAACGCAAGCTAAAATAACAGCCGCAACGAAGAGAGTCAACTCGAAAACTCGTGCGATAATATTCAATGTGCATTATAAACAAAAGACAAGGCTGAACAAAAAAAAAGAAGAGCGAAAAAAAAACCCACAACAAAGCATTTTGCTCTATATATACTTTCGTCCGTATGCACGCGGTGTGAGTGAGACGCAATATTTGTGTGTGACTCTTAGTGCCCTTTTGACAAGAAAAACCTTTGGTTGTTTGTGGAGTTGTTGGGCCAACGCGCGCGCCAACATCGATGATGAACATTCTTCGTTCGGTTTTTCTATAGAATTTATGCATTTTGCTTGAAACAACGACGACGACAACAATAAAAAAAAAGAACCGCTGTTAACACGAAGAAGGAAAGAAAAAAAAAACAAACGAAAACAACCAAATCGAGCCAAGTAGACGTAGTGTAAATTGTGGAAACTGAGAAAAAGAAAGACAGACAAAAAAGACGCAAAGTTGAGAAAAATTGACCGAAAAAAAGGAGGCGAATGAACATGAGAGAATTCAGTGAACGAGAATGGTGAAGAGAGTTAAAAAAAATTTAATTTATAACTATATTACGCGAAGATATCGCACGCTGATTGCACTCTCTTTCTCTCTCTCAGACACACACACTCTCTGTGTGTTGTTATTCTAGCGAAGAAGAACGAGTAATATGCTCTTCAAATACACATAGTTTGTTGTTGGTTGTATTTTTTTTTCTTTTTGTTTTTATTCATTTCTCGTGTGTCGTCTTTCCATACACAGCGCACAGTGAGTAGATCAATGTACTCACACACACCATCACACATAGACACATACACAACGTTATCCGTGTGCGCATTCTAACGAGAACCAAATAAACAGGCAGTAAATAGACGCCATTGTTGAGTTGAGGCCAAAGCCAAAATACATAACTACGTCTTCAAAATAAAGTTTGTTTGTTTTTTCACTCGCTCGGCTGTTGTTGTTGTTGTTTTTTTTTTCGTTCATTCGTTCGTTGGTCTACGGTGTTGCGACCGTATGCGCATTCGTATCGTTTGTGCATTGGGTTGTGTAACGCACGCAAACGACAACAGCATCAACAGCAACAGCAGCGCGTTCACC
This sequence comes from Sitodiplosis mosellana, assembly GCF_009176505.1. Taxonomy (NCBI): domain Eukaryota; kingdom Metazoa; phylum Arthropoda; class Insecta; order Diptera; family Cecidomyiidae; genus Sitodiplosis; species Sitodiplosis mosellana. The sequence continues at coordinate 1,491,247 of NW_022601403.1, read as the reverse complement.
TCTCTGTAGCTGGTGAACTGACTATACTGCCTGTGCGCTAACACTACACACAGCTGCTGCGGCGGCGGCGGCAAATATCTATCACTATAGGCCTGAAATGACAAATTTGTAAAATGTGAATCAGACGCACAAACACACCCATGTGCGCGACCAAGTCGATGTGAATGGAATCACAGAGTTCGGGATCCGGAGTCGCCAGAGTCTATCGCTTTATGTATTGCGCACTGAGAGCTGTACATACTACGTTCACATACTATACGGCTCGGCCGTACAACCGTTTGTGACACGACAACCGAGTACGAGAGAAAAAAAAAGCAGCAAAAACAACACACATCATCCAATTGACGTTCACAATATCCCGTAAATGTTTGTTTTGTATTTTTCTTCATTTTCATCATATCCGTCTATATACCACATACAGCTAAAGAGACGCTGCTATCGTACTTGCTGTACTCTGCCTATATATTTCAGCACGTAGTAGCTCAAGTGAGCGAGAGAAAAGACCATACAACTCGGTAAAAACGTGTTCGCGACCGCGTCCAAGTGCTTGTGCAAGTGTAAATACTGGTGGCGAACGTAGGCATCGGAATTGGTACGGTTTGTGTGAGTGCACGCACGCTCTCTCTCTCTCTCTCTCTCTCACAACGATTATGATGATGACCAATGCGTTTTTTGTCTGTGTATGTATGTGTTTCGTTCTTGTTATTCATCGTTCGTTGAATATTGTGAGTGAAGAAAACGAAAATAAACTACGACACACAGTGAACTACGCCAGTGTGACTACGTGCATGTTCGTGTATTTGTGTGAAAGAGAAATAATACACAACAACAACACACCATAATACATAACACATATCCAAAGCGAAAACGCTTTGCGCGCTCTGAACTAAATATTGCTCTGTGTGTTTGTTGAGCCGTACGATGAAAGAGTGAATTTGAACGTCGTGAGGTGCGCGCTATTTTTCCTACTACACATTCTACTACGAACCATTGCCATTGAAAGGAGCATGTAAGCTCTTTTGCTCTCAGTTTATATATCGTTTTCAATTCATATTCATTTTCTCGCATGGAATTTTGTAAGTTGACACAAACAACAGCGACGACGGCGACAGAAGCAACGTTTAACATTCTCGATTGATAAATTTGTACGTGGTATTTTTGTAATTGTTTGGTTTCGAAATTGTTTCAAAAGATTTGTTTTCTTGTCTAGTTTTCCATTTCTTCGATTTTTCCATTTATTATTTTATCGACGAAGTGAAAAAAAAACAAGTCAAAACAAAACACGGGTTTGTTTTTCATTTGTGCATGGTGGTAAAAATTGTGACTTTTAGTGAAACTTAATAAAAAAAAATAAAATAAAAGAAGAACAGACAACAAAACAAAACAAACTGAGACGACGAAGAGATCATCACACAGAATACGCGCGCGGTGCGTGTCTGCAAGAAAAGAGAGAGAGAGAGAAAAAAGGCCATAAAATCAAAACGAATCGCATCAAAACAATCGAAATCGTTTATGGTTTAATTTTGTGTGCAGTTTTATGCTGAAATTGACGAAAGAAACCGAAAAAAAACCCAGCAAAGTGAATACCGAAAAAGAAAACGCGAAACGAATTACGCGCACCGTGTGATCGAATAGTTGATTTTTGTTGTTGTTTTTGTTTTTTTTGTTGCCTTCTGGTTCAGTGTGTGTATTGTTTTTTTTTTTCTTCTGATTTGGATGACATTCTAAACCGGAATCAACACAAAAAATCGTACACCTTATGTGGTCGAATCATCATAAAAATAAAGTGAAAAAAACCAGAGAGACACACACATTAAAACAGATTGAGAGAGAGAAAAACAAAAACAACACCCGACAACAGCCACACATAATAATAAAACATTTTCGGTGCAGATTCATCTGGGTTCGTTATTGTTATTTGCGCGCGCGTACGGTGTAAGCAACGCACACGACACACACGAGAGAAAAGAAGTTGATGAGAAGAAAAAAAAGACACGAATAATTATCTGTCTCTCGTTGAACTCTCGGCTCTCCCAATAATAATAATAATAATAATAAAATAAACAACATCGTTGTATCGCGCCCGTTTGATTTTCGTGCGATGAGGTGACATTCAGAGAAGGCACAACAAAGTAATCAGTTTATTACATATTTTCGTGAGTTTTTCATTTCGATGCCACCCAACAACAACGACGACCGTCAAACGAACGCGACCAACGAGAAACTATCAAAGTGAGCGAGCGAGAAGGGAAGCGCAAGTAAGAAAATTCTCTGTGGTGGCGCTAAGTGTGATACGATTTATTTGTGCACATATCGTATGTGTATACGTGCTACTTTTTTCTCTCTCTCTTAAATTTGCCGTTTGGCTACGTGTTTACATAGGCAAAGTGTCGCGCAAATTTTTAGGTGAATTATAATAAAAATAAAAAGAGCAATAAAAAAACCAAGGTGAAAGAAAGAAAAAACTTAAACAAAACCGATAAACACGCTTTTTTTACATTCGATAACAGAAACGAAGAAGGCGAAAAATAAAAGTAGAATAAATCTCGCTCATTCACGGTGTTCATCTTCTCAATTCAAAACAGCGATTCTTCGACGCCTTCGATTTTTTATCGCAATAGCAGCGGAAGAATGGGTGTGCAAAAAAAAACAAAAACAAACAACGCACACACTTCAGACAAAAAGCGAAGAAATAAAAAAGCATAACAAAGAACAGTGCACGAGAGAGAGAGAGAGGGAGACTTCTCGAGGAAAAACAATTCACTGATACATTGTAGCCTGATAGTGCATACAGGAATAACGAGAGCCAACGTTGCCATTGATTGATCAATTGACTGAGTGATTCGAGTAAAAACAGAAAATAAGCATTAGCAAAGCAACCGAACGAATCGAGCGCGCATACATATGTATCGGCGGTTGTGTGACGGAGATTTATTTTTTTACTCTTTTACAGTGCAGTCAGTAGCAAGCGCACGATTGCAGATTTACAAACGAAACGAAAAAGCAGCAAAGGCAGCAGCAACAGCATCTAGAAATAACAACAACAGCAGCCACAGCAGCAGCACTAGCATCAGTCCGTGTCTAGCTGAAAGAGAAACAGCGAAAGGCGTTGATATTGTTGCACAAAACGGAAGATATATCTGGAATTTGGCTGGTTGACTGCATTCCTTCGGTCGATGCTCGAGGATTTTTTCTATGCGACACAATTCAAGTGAAAAATAACAAAGTCAAAACAACGACAACGACTTCGTCGAACGGCAAGAACGGGAACGAAAAAAAAAATAAGTAATCATACCAAATCCTATCCAACACTCTGGCCTAGCCACATGGTCATGTTGCATTAAACAAGAAGCAAAAAAGAGAGAGAGAGAGAGAAGAGAAAAAAAGCCAGCACGAACGTTTCATATTCCCATACTGGACATCACACGGTGTGACTATTTTTTTTTTAAATTCTATTTCGGTTCCAGTTCGCACCGCAGTGCCAAACGCGCGACACACACGAAGAGTGTGAACGAGAAGGGAAAAAAAGAGATTCATTCAAAGCGTTGAATTCACTTGACACGTTGTGAAAAATCACGGTGTGAGCGCGAGCGCGACAAAGTCCCATGCGCGCGCGCCTTGCCTCTGTGTGAGTACTCACACTCTGTCTCCTTCCCACGATGAATTGAAGTTTTGGTGGTGTTTTTTTTTCGTTTGTTGTTGTTCCCTCTTCTTATTATATTGCGTTGTACGGTAACGTTTTGTTGTTGCCGTTGATATTTTGAACGAAAAAATATATGGATTCAATTTCATTGAATGAAATCTACACACAACCGAGAAAACACACACACACACACACACGAGAGAACGAATCAGTAGAACAGAACAAAAACACAACTATCCAACGAATCGTCTCTATCAAATCGCTGCACGTTCAGCAAGTACCATACACGGTAGAAGCAGAACACGAGAGAAACAACAATAAGAGTAGCAAATATATCGAGTAATCAACCCATTTGGACGGAAAAAAATAATTCAAAGAAACAACAACAACAACGACGCAAAAAGCCCAAAATCAAAATATCAGACAAATCAGCAGAAAAATAACAACAACAACAATGACGACAACAACACAAGTCAAGTCGCGCGCACAACCAAACAGGCAAACAACGGAGAGCGAACGAGAACGAGAGCGACAACAACAACAACAACAACAGCAGCAGCAGCAGTAAATAGTACACAGTAAACATTACACCAGCCATAATATTTCGTTTCTTTCGGTTTCGATGTTACGTTGGACTTTGATTAGTTTTATGTGTGCTACTTACATTTGAGTCAAATGTATTGACTTCCATTGTTGTTGTTATTCGCGCTCGCTTGTCGTTTTTGTCGACAAGAGACCAACGCCGAAAACGAGAAGAAGAAGAAAAAAAAACAGCCCAACAACAACAAATAACAATCAAACAAAATAGCCCCGCTACAAACTGTATTGACTTGATATTTGTTGGCCTGTTGACGGTTTGTTTTCGTTCCGAATTATATCTGATTTGGTGCGGTTTAACATTTCATTGAAGAGCTGACATTACAAGTGTTTATGGGGGTCGCCCCGCTGGTGTGTGTGTATGTATTCGATACCAAGCAGATGAGGCAAATAACAATAACAGCAGCAACAGCAGCACCACAAGCAATGCCCACTGCAATTGTATGAGAACGTGTAAATGCGCGGCCCCGTTTGTTATTATTACATTGTCACACAATATCACACAATGTTTAATCGTGAATAGAGAAAAAGATCTATAAAAAAAAACAACAACAAATGAATGTCTCTCTGTCTTGTTTCAGACAAAACATATACCTCACCCACAACAAAAAAAAGTGTATGTATATAAACAAAAGCACACACGATTCTCTCTCGCGCGCAGAAAATAACATAATTCAGCAGCAGAAGCAGCAACAGCAAAAGAAGTTCAAATTAGAGACTAACATCGAATGTGCTGCTCTCAAGACCTATCTCGAATACAAAATATGCGTACGAATGCTCTGCAAGAGTTTAAACTGTGAATAACAAGTAAAACACGAAATCGACATAAACAAAACTGAACAGAAGATGAAGAAAAAACACCAACAGCAATAAACATTTCGTATGGAAAAACTATAACGGCAAAGCAGCCACATAACTTAGATAAAGAATAGTGAAGAAGAAGAAGAAAAAAAACAATCAAACGGAGGAGGAAAAACACACTCCTACAAACGAAGCGAATAAAGAAAATTCAACGGAGAAATAAACAACAACACAGAAAAAACACTTTTGTTTTTGTGTTACGATAGATACACGGTTTTCGTTATATTCTCAATCTCTCTCTCTCTCTCTATTTTGATTGGCGTATTGCTTTGCGCGCGTAACATCATTCTATCATTGTATGCGTGTGTGCACCGTGTGTGTCTGTGTGTAAATTCAATGTGAACGCAAGATATTGTTTTGTTTTTGTTTACAAGTTGATAAAATATCTAGTACTTACCGCGCGTGCACATTTTCACTTCGTTGCGTGTGTTTTTTTTTAGTTTGGATGAAGAGAGTACCGTGAGATATATACGTTTTGATCAATTTTTGTAATTGTTGTTTTCTGTTTTCGTTTTTCTGTTTTAAGACCCAAAAAATTGCTCCAAAGACATTACCGGTTAAATGTTGCTAATCAAGCAAAGAAACCACTTCAATCTCTATCCATTCGAAATGGCTGATGAAAATGAGAAACTGCTCATGGAGCTGATGCGGAAAAATGAAAATTCCATTTGTGCCGATTGCCGACGAAAAGGTAAGTCGTTCATCAGTTTTTTTTTTAAATTCTGTTTCTTTTTCTTCGCTTCACAATTCTCCTTCACTGGTCTTCAAATCTCTGGTTCGGATTGAAGCACATTTGGTACATTTCCAATTGATTGGAGATTGTGTTGCTGTTTTTTTTCTTTCATCGGTTTATTTAAATCGCGTATTTATTATATATATACCGGTTGTTTTTGATGCTGTGTGAATGTGTTATCAATGAATGCGGCTTTTGGTGTAAATTTTGTGCTTCTAAATTGATTCGTTTAGTCGACTGAATCTGAAGAAGTAGATGGTACAAGTATAAATGAAATGAAATGAAATGAAACGAAACTAAATCAAATAAACACAACAAGAGCAATCTTCAAACCAAACCCTGTGTTTGTGTGTACGGTATACACAAACACAGGGAGTGTGAGAGAGATAAATAATCAGGTTCTCATGATCGAACACCTGTATTTGCTTTTTGATTTCATCATTTCCTTCTTCTTCTTCTTCTTCTTCTTCCATTTTGGGCTATCTCTCTTTCTCTCTCTCTCTCTCTTTCTTTCTTCCTGTCTCGCTCTTTTTTCTCTTTTTCTTTCGCTCGCTCGCTCTCTTTCGGGTGTCTATCTTTATACCGGGAATCATTCATTTCCACTTGATATTCCTTCGTCTTTCGCGTTAAACATCCAAAATTTGTTACTGCTGTTGTTCGATGCAAGAAAATAAATTCAAAATACGGGCGCGAAGCGTTTGAAAAATGAACGGTAATCGAAATGCAAACGTATAAATCGCCAAAAAAAAAGAAGAACAACAACGACGACGCGAATTTAACAGATGAAAATGATACAAACGAAACGGCTTGATGTTAATGCACTGCTGATGCGATAACGGTTTCTATTCGAGCGAAGAAAGAAGTAAAACGCGCCGCATTTTTAGCCGGGTTTTTTCGGTGTTGTTGTTGTTGTTACAATCAAAGTCTCTCACACTGATAACCGATTGAAATGCATATTTTAACAATAAATAAATTCAATCGATGATATAATCTCGGCGGCTATAGCTCGTTTTTCTTCCATCGAATTGAATGCTCGCATCTCTTTACTCTTACTTGCTCGCATCCATCTCGTTCGCAGTAAAATTTTACGGAAGCAGACGGAGAGAGTACACGGTTTAGTTGAACGAAGCAAAAAGCGCATTTCTTTCAATTTCATCAGTTGAGCATTTCAATTTTTGGACGTGAAGATATCGGTCGTTGGTAATTTATTTTGTGTTTATATGTATGTACGAGAGTCTATTTGGTTTAATATTCCAAATGATAACATACATTCAATCACAATGAAAAATTACCGTCGTTTGTGCCGCCGCATTCAAATTCCAGTTTGTCTTCTTCTTTTTCCCTTCACTTTTTTCATTTTGTTGTCGTTTTCGAGAGCGCATTTTCGGTTTTACGTGTTTCGTATCGTCTGCGTGTTGTTTCGAAATAAAATGAAATTGGATCGAGACAAACAAATAGAATAAATCGTGTGTTATTTTATTTTTTTATTCATTTCATTTCGTCAAAAACCCGAATATTTCCTTTCGTTCGAAAACAAATAGAATCGTTGTTTCGTTTCCAACGAGAAAGGGAGAGAGAAAACACACATACACACACACAGACGAAATCATAATAATGCTGCAGCGGGCATTACGAAGAATGAATCCCATCCTACGGCTTACACAAAAGAAGAGAGAGAAAAAAAGGCACCAAATAGTTTACTCTCCTCGTCAAGATTGAACTATACTCAAGTGCATTGCATGGTGTGTGCAAAAGAGAGAGAGAGAGAGAGAGAGAGAGAGAGAGAGAGAGAGAGAGAGA
>NW_022601403.1:1410636-1483603 GCF_009176505.1 Sitodiplosis mosellana | reverse complement strand
AGAGAGAGAGAGAGAGAGAGAGAGAGAGAGAGAGAGAGAGAGAGAGACCGAAACGATTCATGAATTGAAACTGGGCAGGTAAAATAAAATTAGGCCCAAACAAATCGGCAGAGATTAAAGAAAAGATTCTATACCGAAATCAGAGAAAAAAAATAACAACAACTATAAATGGACGAAATGAAATCCGCCGAAAAAAGCAACAACAACAAGGCATCAGAACAAGAACAGATAATTGAAAACGCAAAGAAATGTGCAGGAAGTGAAATTTGAGTAGAAAGAAAAATGTATTTGTGAGTATTGTTGTTGCGTTTGAATCCGTTTCGAGGAAAAATAACAACAACAACGTTCGTACAATAAATTGAATGACGTAGTCTAATGAGCGGGAAGATGCGGTCGACAAAATTCGAAACGTAGCAAAAATATGTGTGAATCCCATATATGGTCGATGCATTGCTCTTGGTGTGTGTGTGTGTTTGTGTGAGTTGATTGTTTGATCATTGTTTTGTTCGGGGAAAAATCGACGGAGAATCAGAGATGGATGCTCCTGCATATTTTGTCACACAATGTTCCAATCAGTCGATATATTATGTCAATTTGCGGGCCAAACGAAGGAATGGTGGAAAAAAAAAGAGCAACGGTCATCAAACACACTAGCCACACAGTATATATCCTCTGTACAGCCCAAATGAAATGGAGAGAGGCGCAGTAGCAGCAGCAGCTGCTGCTGCTGCAATCACAACAAGCGCTTTCACGAGCCACCGATTTAATCCAATCAGTCTCGAAACAAATGCCATGAAAAATCGCTTGTTTAATATAAATTGCTTTTATATTTCAATGTTCCATCATCATTCAATTGAAATCGACAGTGCTTTTCTCGTTCTATCTACAATTCGCTTGGTCTCGGCTGTTTTGTTCTGCTTTGGATTTGTGTGTGTGGGTCTCCTTTTTCTCACTCCCCTTAATAATGCTGCTATTGCTGCAATACGGTTGGCGGGATTTTTTTTTTCTTTTCCGTTTCACCGACATCTTCGTCGTCATTTAAGCCTCAAAGACGCTTTTTTTAATTGGATTAATTGTCATTTCGATTAAATCAAATTGGTTCACACAGCAATTGATTGTGGCGAGAGAAACGTGCGTGAGCTACAGAAAAGAAAGCGATAGAGACGGACAGAGGGAGAGGGAGCAAAACAGAGGCGAGAGAGAAGAGAAAAAATGAAAGAAAGAAAGACGGAGTGAAGGACATTGAAAATAAGAGAGATAATACGGTGTGCGTGTGAGATGTGAGACTGCTCCTGAATGGTTTCCGATCCGAACACCGTTTCTGTACATGCCAATAATTCATTTCCAATCAATTATGGGCCAATTTATGACATCTATGTGCTGTGCCCATATTTTGATTTAACATTTTAATTTGTGTTTTTTTCATTCTCATCTTCTGCGTATGAAAAAAACGCAACGTTGCTTTAACATATAAATATTTTTAAGCTACATGTCCCAAAATCCCTTCCCGTCGACACTATTTGAATTCGAACGCCCAAATTATGTTTAATGCAATGTGATTGTTGTTGTTTTTTTTGTTTCATCTTGCACCGTTTTCGATCAAATTTCATTATAATTGATGTCCGAACAGGAGACCTAGACAGACACTCACTCACATAATTCAATTGCTGATTCATGTGATTGTGCGGAACAGCACGGAACAGCAAAAAAAATTGTTTTCATTGTTTTTTCGTCTCTGTTTCGTTGTTCATCTATGTTTAAACAGCTCGTGCAACGTGTGTTTGTGTTTTGCCTGTAGACAATGGTTTTTGCATTTGCTTATCAATATTTGGCTCTCTTTCGGACCAGAAGTAGAAGGGAACAGGGTAGAGACAGTAAAGAAAGCCCATGAAAAAACAATGCGCGACACCAAAAACTGAAGAAAGCACACAGCGAGAAGGCAGGCGCGTGCGTTAAGTGAGCACATTTTGCAATAGTCAAAGTGTCGTTGTCGCCACAAATTTGCGGTTCGGTTCAAGTAGATGTGCCGATAAATTGAAACACCGAACAAAAGCGATCAATTTTTTTCATATCGGTTCATTTTTTGTTTCGTATGCAAAATTCAAATTTGCGTATATGCGACGCGCGCAATCACATTACACGCGCGCCACCACGAGAAATATGCTTTTTTTTGTCACACAAAATCAGTGCCGAATGGAAATATAAGTACTGCGGCGACAAATGGAAGAAAACCAACAAACAATAATTGTCACGAAACAAAGAAGACGAAAGCAGTAGCGGCCACACTTTGAAATGGCAAAATATAAATTTACATTGATTTCGCCGGTTGAATTGTGTGCGCAATGGAATTGTGTGTAGTGTTGTTGTTTTTTTCGGACAAATTCGGCCCGGGTACAATGACACGACCGGTTTTAATTAAATACACATATCCAGAACGTAGGTATATATTTTGCGTGCGGTCGGTTGTTGTTTTCTTTTGTGTCTATAGAGCACACTCGCGTTCACTGTCTCTACATGTCTTTCTCGTCACACGGTAAACAAATATGAAGCAGCGACATTTTTTTTTCTGCGTCAACGACCGGCTATTGTTTTGCCTTTTTCGGCTATTTTCTCTTCCCTCTGGGCCAGAGACTCTGTCAAATGTTTTGCCAGACTTTTTTTTCTGTTTGACTAAGACTAGATGCAATTTCCATTCAGAATAATCATAAAAAATTCACTGTGAACAATGCTCAGGCAAAAACATCAACAAATCTTCTAAGGAGAACAACTCAAGACGATTGAGAAGAACAAAGCGGACACTAGTTCATTGTCAAAGAAAAGACGAATGTACTCAAGAAAAAACGCAAACAATTCATCTTCAAACGAAAGTGCGACGTGATTAAGGTTGCCGCGTACGCGCGCATCGGATTAGAGCAAAGATGAAAGAAGGTGATCTTCATCCATGGCAAAGAGTTTGAGTGTGTGTTTTTTATTTTGTCAAAATGATCTCTGTACAGTGTCTAATATATTACCGAGACACTTTATCTGCCGTCAACTGTCTCAAATTGACACTAAATCTGATTAAGACACTCAAATCCATCCAAAAAGAGCATTTTTCTTCCATGTCTCACTGATTGTATTTCCACTGTGAGTGTTGCGTTCAACTGTATTTTTGTTAGTTGCGCTTATTTCTTCTGCTCTTCAACTGGAATTTCACTCTCTCTCTCTCTCTTTCTCTCTCTCTCTCTCTCACTCACTCTCTCTCTTGGAATCAAATAAAAAGCCAATTACATCAAGCCACACATTGCTTGGTATGCAATCGTGTGTCGTTTCTCTTCGATTCAATTGTGATTGAAATGGGGGATAGGTTAACTACATGTCGTTTATTTCTCTCTCTATATATATATTTCAAGATGAATTTCTTCGCCACAAGCCAATTAAGTAATAAAAATGGTGGACAAACAAACTTCGTCGAACCAAAGAAAAAAGAAACGACGACCGAACAAAAGTTGGAAAGAAGAAAACGAGAGCTAAGTCTGTGATTGAATGAGTAGCGATTCAATGAAATCATGATCAACATCACATTATAAGAAGATAACAATGTGTGTGCTGGGGGTGAGTTGGAGGTTGGATGAAAAAAAATATGGTCCGCTTGCATCAATGCCCGACACTAAATGAGTGTTTTTTTTCTTTGCACATTTTCAATATATCGGTCGACGTGTGTCGTACACACATTTCGCTTGCATACAAACAACAATGGTCAAGTATCCCACACACACACGTTATACAGAGCCACATATCGTACGTAATTCAGTGAGAGCGCGCGCGTACGATGCAAACTTTACAACGATTCGCTTTGGCTACACTGGTACATCCTCGTAGAAGAAGGCACCACCACCATATTACTATAACCGAGTAGCACGCTCACGATTCTTGAAGAGAAAAACGGGAGACACTGAAAACGTATGAGATAACAAAAGTACGAAACCAAACACAAAAGCAGGCAGACAAACAAAACAACAACGACTGAAAGAGAGAAAAAGAAGACAAAAACTGAACCAAATCACACAAAAATATATATGTTGAATGCTTCGTCTACGGGAACATCTGTCTTCGATCCTGTGCTATGAAAAAAAAAATTATAAATAATATTTTCTCCATATCACATGCTCGGTCGCAGCAAGAGTTTAGCGCTGCAAGACTTGTCGAACGAAAGATGAGAAGAAGAGAGAGAAAGTAGCTCACTGAAGAAGATTGCGTGTGTGTGATGTCTAAGGAGTTAGACCAAGGAAGACCAGCACACAAAATATAATAACACGCGCACTTCTCGTTCTTTTTTTCTTTTTGTCCCTATATCCTGAATCATTTTGTCGGCAGAGAGCTTGTTCGCTTCCTATCTCTTTCTCTCCACTCTCTGAAAGGGCGTTATGGGAAAAAGGATGGAAAAATCGTAGTAACATAATGAAAAGGACGAAGAGAAAAAAAAATGACAGAAAACGTGCTAAGAAAGCACAAGAAACGAGCAAACACTGCATCAGGATAATACCGTTGCAGACAGCATGAATTAAACGAGAAAATGGCTTGAAGAAAAGAACGACACACGAAGGCGAAACTTCATATGGAAGGAAGAGAAAAAAATGAACGAACGAAGAAATTGTGTGCAGAAAATGAAATGAAATAACAAGAATATTGAAGAAATGAATCGCACCACACCACACCACACCATTCGATGCAATTGTCGTGTGAGAGCTGCTGCTGTTGTTGTTGCAGCAGCAGCACCATCACCACCAGAAGATGAAAACACAGAAGGCGCACTCACTTTACTTTACGACTTATTGACGAATACATTACACTATCCAATGTACTACTAACTTACCCTAGATATGTTTAAAATTGAATTTTTTCTTTCCTTTCTTCGGCGCTCGCTTCTTGTCTTTCTTGCATGGCTTTTGTGAATGTGTGTGTGTGTGTGTGTGTGTATTTTGCTGCAAATGCGACACACGAATAAAAAAGCGATACGATATGTTCGAAAAGAGATTCGAAATGAGAATAGAAAAAAAACGGAAAGAAAATGCGAGCTGAGATTTGAGGCGAGTATTGCAGAAAGCGAACCTGGGTTAAGTGAATATTATCCGATTTGCGATAAAGGCGAAGAGTGTGTGTGTGTATGAAAAGAGAATATGTGTGTATTCACTTAGTTAAGTTTGCTTTTGCACTCCATGTTTATTGCCGTTCGAATGACACAATCGATTTTCGAATCATTGAAATTGACCGCCACCGCCACCGCAGCGAATAGAAGCCATATCGAGAGAAAAAAATAAGACCAACATCTTTGTGTGTTTATTCGGCAATGGCAGAAGAGCAATGATTCCATCTCTTCCTTGTTTTTTTTTGGCGAAAATGTGATATGGAAAACTGCGCATTAACTGTGTGTGTGAGTGCATCTCAAACAAATGTAAAGAAAACCAACAGTGATCGTCGTACATTTGTCGGTTTTTGGTTTGAGGGTGGCGGTTTTGGGTGTCTTTACTCGCTATATTTGCACCGTTTTTCTCGCATCCCGCACGGTTTTCATCTTCATTTCAATGTTATGCCATATGCAGACGAGAGACGGGGAGAGATAGAGCAAAGGAGCAGAAACACGCGGAAAAGAGAGCAAAAGTCCATGAGAGTAAATCGCGCACGAAAAATGTTCACACAACGAATGACTTATATGCAAAACACACGTATCACACTCAAGAATGGCACATACAAACACAAGATGCCACATAAATTAATCGTAAATGTATAAAAGATCTATTCCATTACGAGCATGAATTATACAAATTCTCGTATTGTATGTAACGCTGTGGTGTGTGGTGTACAAACGCATATTCTCTCTTTCTATCACTCTTAATTTTGCTCTATATCTATGTGTGTGTGTGTGTGTGTTTGTCTGTCTGTCGCTCACTGTAGACGATGACGACGAAGGAAGAAGAAGCAGAAGAAAAGAGCACTTACACTGACTATCGTTCAAATTTTCTTTTTTTCGAATAAGTTCTTTCTATGTAAATGCACGTAGCAATTTGAATAGATTGTACAATTTACGATGAGCACACGAGCGAATGCGCGGTCGCTTGCTCACATTCTGTCTCTCTCCGAGCTGGTCGTGTATATAAAATAGGGCATAGTATCATGTGGCAAAGGCTGAAAAAACAAAACGCGATGCCAAATTACATAGGCAAAACATGCAAAACCTACTCACTCACACAACGATAGCGTCAAGACAAGGCACTAGTCATTCCATACACCGCACCAACATAAATATAGAATTTAATTTCGGTTTCGGTGTTGTTTCCGTTTTGTATATATATAAATGTTTTATGTTCGCACCTTAGGATGTTCGGCTGTGCGGCTAAATATGTGGCATAAATACGACGACGATGTTGCCGTGTTTTTTTTTTGTTCTGTTCTGTTCAGGCACAGACACAGATACACGGACAAACATAAAATCGTATCCTTTTCTTAGTTTGGTTCTTGGTTGCCTCAATGCGCGCTCTTTATGGTACGCATGATTTCGATGTTGAGCCAGACATACGTTTGTATCAATGAAAGATGAACGACGACGAAGACGACGATGGAATATTTTTGCGAGCCAAACAAACCATAAAATAGAACCAAGAGGTTGCCCGATTCACGAAAATGAGCATGAGCGGTGTGAGTCCTGTGGTCGGGGCCACAGCACGTGTAAGAATCAGATAGTGAAGCAGCGCAACCAGCAACAGCCAAATGCCACAATATGGAAGAAATGGCATGGCGTATTCACCTCAACTATAGTCTATAGCACATAGTTAATTTAAATGTTATTGTGCCACTGGCTGTTGCATCATTTAAATGTGGTAAAATGCATACGAAGGCGAAAATACACATATTCTTCATTTTTCTTCTAGTACACATTTATTGCCCACGAGATAGAGATTCTCGATCTCTGCTACAGTGAAAAACATATTTATTATATTGGGTGGCATTGGACCTCATAAACAAGTTTAACCAACAAAAACGAATTATTTGCACCAACTATACCATTAATGCGATAGGATTTTCGATTCACCAAAAACTCTCTCTCTATCTCTCATGCAAATTTTTTTTTTATCTCACTGGTGTGCTGTTGGGTTGTTTTCATTTTTGCACCACATTCCCAGATTCCGTGTCAGATTTTAGCGGCTGTTTCTATGCTGCTGCTGCTGGAAAAATCCACCTTCATTTCGACAAGACTCCACTCATTGATGTAGTTGATGTGGTTTGAAACAATGTGCACAAACTTTTTGCGGTGAACATGAGATAATTTTTTTTTTGCCGTTGTTAGTGCTGCACTATCTTTCGCCAGCAAATGACTTCAATGCTTTAAATAACAAAGTCACTTTTGAGAGGAAAAGTTTTCGCAGGCAAACACACACAATTTAAAAGCCGTAAAGTATCGCCGTTGCACAAGCAAGGTTTCGCAAATGAGCGCCACAAATTGTCACAACAATGTTCAAAGCCAACCAGAAACATTAAATACTTTTCGAGGTTTTTTTTTGTGTGTATTGGGATTCTTTGGATAGAACGAGGTGTGATGAGGATCCATTACTCGTTGAATGTATGAGAATTTCCACTCATTTCGCCGATTTCAAATATTTGAACTGAAACATTTGCACATCAAACATATTTCTCTCGTTATTGGATGGAACGTTTCCATTGAAAACATTGAATTAACCGGAGAATTTGTTTCATTGAATTTCGCACCGAAATGTAATTAGGACGATAATTATGGGCTGTTTGAACAATAAACGAAAAAGAAATACTGATAAAAGGTGCAACTCGCATTGAAAAAAGTACGAAAAAAAGTCGATGTTTTTTGGCGTTGGCCGAGAACATATTTTGACCATATGCGTTCATTCAGCGCCGATGCACCAAAAAAAAGGCCATTAGGTGACTTATTACACCCACATCACAGCAATTTGTCAGCACATAGCATCGACCTCTATCGATTCAAGCCGATTTTATTCCAGAGACATATTATATGACACAAAACGATATTTTCAGTGTGTGTGTGCTCTCACACCGCTTGTTGGGTGGTAAATTTATTGCATTTCAAATAGGATGACATGAGTGTCTTCCATAAAGAAAAGGAGCGAGCTCTGTGTGTGAGTGTGGTAAAATTCTAAATTGGTGAATCGGGTCAATGCTCCGAACTGTCACTTAATTGATTCGCTCATTCGGTTTTGTAACCATACATATAATATAGGCTCAGGATACCGTCGAGATGAATGTGGTGCGTGCTTTGAATAAAGAAATGATTCATCTCAAATGGGGATCGCTTCGTTCCTTATTCCCTTTTTTTTCGGAGAGTGCATCTTATTAATTTTCATCATTTTCCCCTCGTCGTTGTCGTCGATGATGATGATGATGGTGATGACGATGCCATTTGTCGTTCTTCATCTTTTCGGTGCCATTTTTCCCCCTTCCAATGTTTCGTCTCTCTTACACACTTCAATGCGTTCGTGCGTTGCATACAGTATTTCGAACTTAATTTCTCTCTCTCTGTGTATGTCAAAGAAAAAATTTCCTCAAAACCGAAGACCATAAAAGATGAATAGCCTCATGCACACTTCCAATCGACTAATTCTGATGGTTCGAAGGTGCGATCCTCTTTCTTTTTGCCATTCATTTAAATCGCCTTTTATTTCATACAAATAAAATTTGGATGAGAACCTCGAAAGATGAACGGTTTCAAAGTCGAAGGGTTAATAGAGTGTTTGAAACCGAAGAAGCAACGAAAATTATTATAAGACGGACGTCACACACTATGCCAACAATGAATGCCACACAGAGCCAAATGGACATTTAATAGAACAAAAGTAAATCATATGCCACCAGAAAATTCCCAAAAGGAAGATGAACAACGAATGATGAAAAACCTCTCCCTTCCTGCTTGCAGAACGCAAATTGAGAGATAGAAAATTGGCACTGGGTGAATGAGCTCAATAAACTTGACTCTCTCTCTCTCTCTCTCTCTCTCTCTCTTTCTCTCTCTCTCTCTCTCTCTCTCTCTCTCTCTCTCTCTCTCTCTCTCTCTCTCTCGGTGTTCGCATTAAAATCGGTACACTCATCGCGTGATTAAAGAAGTGAGGGTGATAGATACGACGGAGGGAGTTCACAAATGTATGACATTCAAAAAATGTCAAGACCTTTTCTACATTTTACTATTCAATATTCATGGCCCGTTTCGATTCGACAAATTCCGTCATTAATTCTCAACGGAATTCTTCCATGATCCCAAAATCGATCCATCGTCGTTAGCTCCTTTCTTTTTCGCCCGCAATGAATGTCATTTCGGGACTGAAATGTAGTGTATTCTCTTGGTAATTGCCATATTTGTGATGGACGAGTCATTATTTGCATATTTATTGCATGACTCTTCAATCATTTTCTAGTACATTTCAAATGAGACCAGATAAAGATGTGCTAAATAGCCCGGGGCAAGACGAAATAAGTGGAAAATATTTGAAAAGGACAAATTGAAGGATTTGGTGGCTTGAAAAGGCAAAATACTGGTACGATTGCATAGCTATCAATGATAGCCTATAATTCTTTGAACAAATCAATGTTGTATTCAAACACATACTGATATTGCACCCGATTCTGCTGCATTTCTCTAATGCCAACACTGTGTGACTGTACACACCCGCATACCGTCTGTACATACGCCTGTCCAAATTGATGCAATGTGTTTTACAACCACCGACCATCGGCCGACACATTTGCACAATATCCAGGCATAAACATGCGATACGTTACGCATTTAGTGGTGCTTCGCGGCTACCTCGACCTGGTTCCCACATACTCGCATGGAGAATTTAATTTTTCTGAATCTCCATCATATCTTCATTGAAGATATTATGAATGAGGATGGAATATTCGTCACCGTGTTTGTTGTGGTGCAATGTGCTCCATCATCATTGCTCACGCGGTCATTATTATACATTTTAACGAAAAATAGTCACTTTTACTTTGTCAGGATTATGTTGAGTGTTAAAAAGCAACATCGTAAGTTCATTCTAAAAATAAGTTCTTGCTGCTGCTGTTGCTGCTACTGATTCTATCCCTCGTCAATTTCTCGTCGCTCTCCCACATCCCTTGACACATTCTTTTCGCACAGCTATCTACATTTCTAATTAGTCTTGTTCATTGCATTCACGAGAGATAGAGAGAAAGGCAGAGATAAAGAGAGTCAGTACATAAAGGGCATTGTGTATGAAAGAAAGAAGACAAAAAAAAACTGTACGAGCTGTGTGTACACCGTACATCTATCTTCGTTTACATAAATTACGGGATCGATGTGGAATTGCGTGAATGAATGACGGCATGATGTGATGGTAACGCGTTTCAGAACATATGCGCACATCTAACCAGCTGATGCGTCCATAATGAGCAAGTTGCATGCAAATGGCAATCTGTTCAAAACACCAATTGTATGTGTCACCGGTATTTAGAATCAGTCATTTTTTCCGTTTGCTGTGGCAAATTCAAATTGTCAACATGCTGGATCTTCATCTTTGCTTGTGTTTTATTCTTCATTTGATAGGTGGCATATATAATTCAAACATGGCCATAATTGTGAATCACAATTTGTGATGCAATCATATTCGATTTATACCATCGATGATGGTGGCAATTTTTTATATGTCCAATCAAACTTGCAGCAAAATTCAAAATCGGAGAACTGAATGCACAACGAGACACAGAAACTGCAGTAATGCAATCGAATCTGGGCAGCATATGACTCAAGTTTCCATATTGTTCAAGAAGCACATGCCAGCCACACACACGGCCGATAATTTCTTCGTTTTTTTCTCTCCCGTTCGTTCGTTCGTTCGTTGATTTAAACGTTGTATTCGAAAGCATCTTTTGCTCCGAAAATATATCATCTTCTGTCAGTGAGAGTGAGTCGGTGCAATGGATTGAAGTGTAGTTGCAAAATGGACTGGAAATGAAATAAAGCAAGCAAAATGCTGAAATGAAGCTGCTGCTGCTTCTGCTACTGCAAAAAAAAAGAAAGAATGTGATCGAGAAAAAGCAGCAGTGAAAAGAAACTGAAAAAGGGAAAAAAAGAAGCGACAGCGTGTTTTCCCGCATACACATACTCACAGAGGAGCACGAAGAGAGATCATGGATGCATTAAAAAGGAAAACAAACCGTTACGCTATCGAATGCCAACAACCAACCAAAAGAAGAAGAAAAACCCAACCAGGGACAGTGTGAGAGATAACGAGATGAAAAATAAGAAATGTGTACAAAACGAGAGCGCGAACGAGCAAAAGAAAAAACGCACACACTGCACGCAGAGAGTTTGAGGGAAGCTGCAAAAGCAAAAGGGACGAAAAAAACGGCAGCAACAACAACGACGACGACCGAACGAAACATTCGATATAAAAATTAAAGTTGAATCCCATACAGTCGATGTCGATCCATGCATTCCGTACAACACTCTCTTTCTCTGCTATTATAAAAGGCGCACTTCATATTCGTTGCGTGCGTGCGCTCACGAATACACACACACACACACACACACACATACATATACCCATCCTCCTGTCAAATATTATGTGCTTGATTAAAAGAAAATCGTATTATTTGTTGTTGCGTTCTCCGATTGGAATACCATGTGATATGGTTATGCGCGCGGCTTTCATTCCAACTCCGAACACCAAACTATAAGGAACAGAAGCAAAGAAGAAGAAAAGGAAGAGAGAAATGCGCGCGAAAGCAAAAGATTCTGCGAAATGAAATGAACGAAGTCAATAAGAAAAAGGGAGCTACAAAAGCGTGAGAAAAGGAAGAAAAGGAGGAGAGAAAAAATGGCAGCAGCAGCGGCAACATGAAGCATACAGGAATCAAGAATAGCACACCAGCGAAGACATTTTCAGCCATGAAAAAGTTATGCTTTTGTGTCTGTGCACACACTTTAACTTGCATAGAGAGAGAGAGAGAGAGAGAGAGAGATAGAGCGAGCAAGAAATGAAAAAAAATATATATGTATATGTATATTGAACGATTTGATATTGTTCTTTCTCTGTGTGTGCATGTGTTTGAAAATTCCAGATATATCGAAATAGAACACCCGTTCTCCCGTTTAGTTGTATGTTTTTTTTCGCATTGTTTTGCCCGCATACTCTATCTCGCTCATTCTTTCGGCCGGTCGGTTTGGTCCGCGAACTTGTTCTATCTTCCATATTTTAATGGTGTTAACACGCTGTGTGTTGATTTCTTGTATCTAGTGCCATTGTTGCACTAACTTCTGCACACACACTCATATTCGGTTTGTATGGGTGGTTTTTTGTGTGTTGTTGGTTGTTGTTGTTTTTCATTTTTGATTCCATAGACATTTCGTTATGGCTCTCAAACTCTCTCTCTCTCTCTCTCTCTCTCTCTCTCTCTCTCTCTCTCCTCGTATTATTGATATTGCTGTAAAATTGCTGTAAGGGGTGAATGCACTGAAATTACATTCAAACTTTACACTGCTTCGCTAGAAACTGACATGAGCAGTGCCGAGATAGAGTGAAAAACATGCACACTCGATCCCCAGAAACACATTCAACTCACTCGTTTTTCTTTACATTCAACCCAATCTCACTCACAAACACACACATGTACACACACACACACACACACTCTTTTTACAAGATCTTCCAACTGCTTTTTTCGCTCTCTTGTCATCATTGATTAACAAAATGAGCTGCATTTTCCTTCATATTTTCGGCCACACCGAAAACCGTAACGTAGCGTTACAAAGTAGCGAAAGAGAAAGAAAGAAAAAAAAACGCGGGAATAACTTGTAACTTGTGCGCTCCAACTTCGGAATGACGAATGTACGGTACGTGTGAGAGTTGAAACACATCGTTTTAATTTATCGATGGTAACATTTCATGTTCGAGAGAACTGTAATGTCTGTTGTATTGAAAATTTCCAGATGTTGACAAGCCATGGATATTGTTACCTTCATTAAAACAGCTATTGGTGTTGTACGTGTGTGAGTGTGTGTGTACTTGCCGTGTAATCCCACACCAAATCCGAAAAATCAACAAACAAACTATCGCGCCAGAGCTTCTTACACTCTTACAGCCACCGCCAATCGAAATGGATGCATCTTCTACTAAATCTTGAATGCCCCATTCCTCACTCGCTCATCATTTCTCTCGACCACATTTTTGCTCGGCTCAAACACAAATACACACTCACCACCCCACATCAATCTGCCGATTAGATTCAAAAGTTATGAAAAACTTCTTCATCTCATTTTGGCTATGGTAATAAATATTTTACAACCATTCTGATTGATGGTCTCTAGAAAGAGTCAAGCTCTCGTTTTTTCGAATTTTTTTTCTCCAAGCATTTCTAGTCTGGTTGAAAATTTGAAACAGAAAATGTTTTTCGAGCATTTCTTCTACTCGTTTGAGTGTGAATGTGAGCGCGCACGACAAAAATCCACACACACACAGCATATCTGGCTTTACACACTGGCAATAAAACAAATTTAATAGCATGAAATATTTTAAGCGCCAGATGAATCGCTTACTCAATTTTCCACGATGGGTACACACGATTGATAGCTCAAGAGAGAACAAAAAGTGACGACCGATGATGATACGAGGAGAAAGTGTGGCCGTGTGTATGTGTGTTCTATTACATGGGCCAGCCAGAGGATGATAAAAAAACATAAAACTGAGCTAAGGATCATGTTGTTCGCACTCTTTGGCAATTGTAATCGATATTGAGTTTGAATCCGGCGAAAAACACATAAAATGAAAATCGAAAGACACATAAAGAAGCAAATTTAATTACTCATTCGATGTGAACAATTTCGTATTGGATTGTTATTTGATTTTAACTCCTCGTGTGTTTTGTATGAGCTTCGTGTTTGTGTGTCTCGACCATAGTTGATGTGCGATCGACTGCTCTTAATTCAATGAAAATTGATGCGAACGACTATAGAGGTGTTGTTTGATTTGAGTGAGTGAGCGAATGAGGCATCGTGTAGAGAATTAATTTCAAATTATTGTGTTTATTCGAAAATGTGATTCGGGCACATAGTTTTACCTACCCTCATGGCTTTATTCCATTTATCTGGGTCTTTTTCCGACAGACTTTCCATTTTGGCACAGCCACCACAGAAACAATTTTTCAATGTAATAAATATAGCACATTTCAATTTGTTCATTAGCTCTCACAAATAAATGGTACGAAAGGTAGAGAGCGGTGAATGCTCTAGAGATTTCGAGTCGAAATCTTTCGAATCGGCTTTCGGATTGACGTCTTTGACGTGTGTGTATATTGCACAAACAAATAAAATCGGTCTTGGAAATTCAATTGAAAACCGAAACGAACGAATGAACGTACGAATCAAATAGAAGGCGATTCAAAGTAATTTCGTCCGAATTCGACGACTTTATTCCAAATTGATGATATGTCACTTTTGGAGTATTCAGTGCAATATTGGTAAGCCGAAGTGAATGGTGCATCGCATTTGGCTATAATCAAATTAATCGGCTGAGCACGCTATACTCATTTCATGTCGACACTCCGTAGATACACCACACACCGGTCAGAAAATGATGGTGAAGAGACAAAAACACTAGACACGCACCATTATCGAAATAGAAGGCAAAAAAAAATTAAGAAAAAATGTGTGAATCCGTCTGGTTAAGCGGCGCTGACATGTATCCAGTCACATACGCCAGACTCTCTCTCTCTCTCTCTCTCTCTCTCTCTCTTGAATTGGGTCTCTGTGTGTGTGGCAAGGAACATTCGAGTACGCGCGCCGTCAAAACAAACATTTCATGTTTTTTGTGTGTCGTGGTTTTTTGTTTCGCTTTTTCGATGCCATTAATGTTTCATTTTGGAAATTTCGTCGAAAATGCCATGAACGCAACAACAAAAATGTGTACTCAAACACTCACACGAAATTGAAAAATAACGACTGTCACAAAAGAAATATATGTAAGATGAAATAAACCATTAAAAGCGTTTTATTTTTCGCTCTCTCTCTCTCTCTCTCGATTATGTGTGTGCGGATAACAAATCACTTTGGTGACAGACAACACCCGAGTTATTGCCAGACGGTAAAACTCAGCAAAAACAAAGATTTAGACAAAAATAAAGAAAAAAACACTCACTCAAATGCCGTAAACACACACACAAATCGAAATGTACGTATTTGATCGAGATGAACCAAATGTATGCGTGTGTCGAAATACGTGAAACGCGCGCGCATCATAAAAATACATACGGTTTATAGTGCATTGACAAGTAAAATTGTATTTTTCATTAGAATCCGGAATGGGACTGGGGAGGCAGCTACATGCACCTCATCATAGTTTGTCGCAATATGTTAAGTGCCAACGTTGTATTGCTTCCATACCTCTATCGATTCAATAGTATAAGAAAACTGGGAGAGAGAGAGCAAAGCACATGATAAGAAGTGAACGGCATGTATCCATCATTTTAACATCATTCGCAAGGAACATGGCCAATTTTTTATTGTACAACGACAACAGGAACGAAAGAACAAGAACAACAGCGCAGTAGCAACATTCAAATCGTGAACGAAATCAACTGAAAAAAAGAAAACTTAAGACGCATTATAAATATTCAAGCGAACAACAATGCAGTTTATTCAATTTTCGGTGTATGTATGGCATAGGCAGAAGTTCATATGCAATTTGCGATTATCTGCTTCTTCTTCTTCCCTATCTTATTGATGTCATAAGCTTCTGACTGTTTCTCTTGTTTGCATCGGCACAGCCGACATGTATTTGGCCACGATGCGATGAAAGATAAAAACGAATGGATTGGTGTTTCTGGGCAAAAGCCGAGGAATAAGAAGAGCGTTTGTGTGCGGGGGAAAAATGAATGGGATTCATAATGAAATGCATGGTTTTGTGTGTGTATATGTGTGTGTGTGTGTGTGTTTGCTTGTGTACAATATTGCGAAATCAACACATCAACAACAGCATCTGGGATGCTGGGACTAGTTCCCAAATGAACTCGACTACTCGCCACTTGAACACAAACAATAAATTTCACCGAATAAACACAGCGAAAGAGTTGAACGACCGACCGAATGAGAGAACTAAGTGAGAGAATCTATCCAGAGTCTGGTCGAATGTTATCAAATGCATTCGGCGGTTTGGCTATTGCTCATCGTGTAAATAGACAAATTTCCCTCAGCAAACTAAATTACTTTACTCTAGTCTAATAATACTAATAATATGATGCACTTTATCTTCTCGAAATTTTTGTTATTCGAAGAGTCTGTCTCGGTTTCATTCTCGTTCCCGCTCTCTCGTTCTCGTTCTCGTTCTCATTCTCATTCTCGCTCTGGTTCTCCTTCTTCCATTCTTACTCCCACTCCTGCTCTCGTTCTAACTCCTGCTCCCACTCTCATTCGATGGCAATCCAAATGAATCGAGAGTAAAAGCGAAAAAAAGGCAATTCGAGCGCCGGAATATGTGGTATTTATAAAATTGCAAGAATGCACACAAAGGATAGTGGTAAACATCTAATTTTGCCATGTCTTGAATGCATCGAATGCATTGTGCCCGAGGCACTGACTGCTGCTGCCGATACCACTGCCGCTGAGACTCTCCAACCGAATAATATTTTCTCACCGATTGCGATAAAGTGAGATTGAGAAGAGGAGGGTGCATCGAAAAAAAAAAAACATGATGCAACCATTTTACATATTTCGTTAATCGTGTGAGCTAAACGCTCACCAGAGCATCATCGAAATGTTCAATGAAACTCAGCGATAGTGGTTCGAAGGCAACGATGGAGTGTGAGTTGTTTTAAAATGAATTTGTCGCTGTTATTGGCACGGTACACGAACAAAAAGAGAGCCAAATCGACCACATTCATTACAAATGATATTGAAATGCAAAAAAATTATAATAGCCATTTACGAAATCATTTCACATTTTTCCGCTCGGAGTCTCAAGCATTTGTGAGCAAAATTCGAATTTGTTTGGTCCGGTATCTATCCTAATCAAATGCAAATGATCTGCCAAAAGCATATTTAACAATATGAAACGAACGAAGAAAAAACAAACTTTGAATGCAAAGTAGAAAAAACGGCCGTTATTCCCCAAGATGCCATTCACAAAGCACACAGCACGAATAAAATGTGATGATGATCCGCGCGGCGCACATAAGACTCGTTCTATTTTTATTTCTTCTTCTTTGTGGTTGTTTCATTTTATCAAAATTTCAATTGCCTTAAGTGTTTGTTTCGTATGAATAAATACCATTCCCCTCTTCCCCGATTTTCACCATGGTAAAGCAATAAATTCGAGAATACTCTACACTGGATTGGTGAAATGGTGGCCCATTTTAAAATTGTGCGCCACGAAATGTCTGAATTTGAAATTTCCGCAATGCATACATTTTCACTTGGGTGAGATGGGATGGGCTGGGCTGGGCTGGGCTGGGCTGGGGTGAGTGATAATAAATGCTACAGTTTGCATATATTTTGCCAAATTACTGTCGAAATTAGTGATTCATATCGTCAATTATCCGATTCAGAGAGGTTATAGCCCCCTTCACCTCTTCACTCTTGGCTGTACGCCGTGGCCGTCGTCGCTTCGGAAAACCGACGAAAATGAATGGAATAAACACACAACAAATCATTTTTCAGCAACGCATCGCATAATTGAACTTTATGTACGTATAAATGTTGTGCTGTGTATGTCTGTATGAATGATTTTCTTAAAGCCATACATTTTCTCTCTTGCTCTCCAACTCTATCTCTCCCTGTCTGCCCGACCTATTCGTGGCGTGCTGGTTTGAGTATTTCGGAGACGGAATCCCGACTCATAAATTAGGATATCCATATCGAAATTGCGGATCGAAAAAAGAAGAAAAAAAAACGCAGCGCACCATAAACTCACTAGCTAAAATTTATTGAGAGAGAAGAGGGAGGCTTTTGTGTGTGCATAAACCGACTAATTTTATGTGGCTGGCTGTTTGGGGATGGTGGTGGCAATGATGATGACGACGATGACGGCTACGGCAATGGTAATATATCGATACTGTTCGCTTCAATGCGAAATGACTTTATTCGCCGCTGTTAGTGGATAGAGAGAGAGAGAGAGGGAGAGTGGGTGTGGACCGTAGTGTGAAAGTGTCGGCGGTGGCGGCATCGGTATGGCGACGGCAGCATCATAATGTCTTCATTTTCCGTGTCTACCGAATCCTTTACACATTTGACACAATTTGCCCATTCTCTTTCTGTCATTCGTATTTTTTTTTTCAATTTGTGTGGTTCCCATATTGGATGCTGTTCGAATATGTGTGTGTGTGTGTACGTCGTAAATGTGTTTTATATTGCGCTCCTTGCCGTAATGAACGTAGCCGACCGGAGAGCAATAGGTTTTGGACGGCGGCACTACGTGGCGCACACTCAAAATAAAAAGGAGCAAACGAGCGCACAGAAAGTGAGAGAGAATGGGCCAACGTGTCGTAATTCTGGTGACGTGTGTATTTGCATTCCGTATGTCATTTGCCGACGATGAAGACGACAACGACAACAATATACACTCGACTCTATTTGCAACGAACCACACCACCCGTTCATAATTTTTTCCGAATCACTCGCGTGCGCTCCCTCTCTCTCTCTCTCTCCCAATATGGATTATTATTTATGTAAATGGGTATGAACCACATAATGTATGCATCCGACGGCATCTATAACTCTATGCACGAAGAATAAATTGCGGCGTTCGTGTAAAATATAGTATAGATTCACACACATACCGAAAATAGGTCATATTCATTCATTTTCAGTATGGGCTCGACAGACGCGAGATTACTACGAACGGCTCTCGCTTTTCTCAACTTTGTCATTCCTGGTCTGTACTGAACGTGGCGCGCGCGCCTCCGATCTGACTCACTCACATTTTGGCGAGTCAACTGTGAGCTTGTTGTGTTTTTTCTCTCTCGCAAATTTTTTTTCTGTTTTGTTCGGAACAACCATCCACACCAACACACACACATCCCATTTATCGATCGACGTTTTTATACTGGATTTTAATTGAATGTTGCGCTGGTAATTTCTCATATAAACAGCTCATCTGCTTGATATTTACCGCCGTTAGCAGTTGCAACTCTCGTTCGCTCACTCACTCGCTCTCACGCTCTTTACCATGGCGGCTCTTAAGCTCTTCACCATTTTTCGGCACTGATTATGTCTACCGCTCAATTCCTTTCTTTTTTGATTTTTTGGCTTTACTTTGATTGTTGTTTGACGCCTTTTTTTCATTCGTTATTGTTTAGCCGGGTTTGCTGCTGCCATCCCGATCGGCAATTAATCGTATGCAAAAAGCTAAAAATTCGTTAAACACTTTGGCACACACATACACTTCCCGATCCGATTTTATTGATACAAGTAACAATCTATTGACGGCACTAAATTTTTTTTTCACAATGAATTTCGACGAAATGCTCGAAGTTCGTTCATCAAAATCACTTGTGTCTTGTGATTTTTACCGAGCGCGAACTTGATTTGTGCTGCTTTTTGTTCATCCGCACATTCTATTTCGCTTTCACTTAATTCAAAACATTTGATTTCGATCGCAATTTGTGTGCGCAAAATTCATTCAGCATTTGATTAAGCATTTTAACTATCTGAAAAATCAAAGCTAATCGAATAAATCAGGCGTCAAACGAAAAGATACGAGCGCGCGCGAGCGAACATTTTGCGCACATTTATTAGCAAAACAAAGGGTCATGGCCAAGTAAAGAGTAGAAAAACGTTCAATTGGTCTGTGATGTGATCTCTATCTCTCTCTCTCTCTCTCTCTCTCTCTCTCTCTGAGTTGTGCGAGAGCTCACTTTATCCACTCATTCATATTAGCGCGTGATTTGTTTCTTCGCTTTTTTATTCATTTCGTCTTAGTTTCTTTTTCTTTCTTCTTCTTCTTCTGCACTCTTGTCTTCATCATTGACTTAACCCTGAGAGACAGCCGAGTGGTTTGCTGTAGCGGTGTACTTGTGCCATTCGTGCTTCGTGTAATATTTCTGCTCTCCAATTTTTTATATATTCGATTTTGCGGTGTTGTGCGTTTCATCGTGTTCCCAGTGGCCAATTTATTTCGTTTGATTTTCGCATTCGCACACAGACACACAAACGCAGCGTATCGGGGCATGAGGCGGACTCTCTGTCAAAATCTCAATCTATCTCGATAAAACCCGAAACAGAAAGAAACAGAGACGCCTAAAAAAACACACGCACACACACGAAAATATAATGAACCCGTGTTGATTGTTTTCATTCGAGAAGTTGTTGAACTGTTGAATAGCGTAGAATTTTTTTATATACCGATTTGGACTGGATGTTTTTTTTTTAAAGCTGGATGTTAATTTTTGTGACGACGTTGGTGAATGTTCTCATGATGAAACCAATTAAAGATGGTGTATGTGTGTATGGTGTTTTGCATCACGACACAAGGATTTAATATCAAAAGAGAAAGAGAAAAAGAGATAGTGATTGTCTTTGATGGGCGCTATATTCTTCCGAAATCAAGCTCGTTGTGCCGCACAACATGCAATTAATGCATGAATAAACAGCCTGCACTCTCAAGTACTTAAGTGGAACAAATTGGCTGGCTTTTCTCTTTTAATAACTCTCTGCGCTCCCCCGAGAAAAAAAAACAACAACACAACACAACTCAAAGAAAAATACAATGATTTCGGCAAAATGTTCACACAAACCAGGCACAAAATATGCTCGCTCAACCAAAACTAATCAAACGATCGACTTGATTTTTTTTTTCGTGCCGTTGGGTTGCCCCATTTTATAACCGGAAACAATTAAAAGAAATAAAGTAATTCAAATGAAATCCAGTTGACTCCGTGTGAGTTTGAGTGCTTCAAGAAGTAGAACTGATGGAAATGACATCGCAAAATGATTGATATTACTTCCGTAATGCTGGACAGGTCGAAAACATTCGATTTTTTTTTTTGAACGTCCCGCTGGCAAAACTGGGTCTGAACGATATTCTACAGTACAAATACTATTGGAATGGATTGAAACAATTTGTTTGTCAATTGACCGGCCTTATTATTCATTCTCAACCGAGGAAGAAAAAACATGGCCGTTATGAATTGAGCTCACATTTCTTGGAATCACTTAATTCCCATCAAATCCCCGTCCGTTCTCCCATTCTCGGAATTCTATTTTGGATAGATGCGCCATGAGATACTCTCTATGTTTACAAAAAGGCACTTCAAATCGAAAGGCTGAATTGAAATTTAACAAGCTAACGAACCGGCGAATTTTAAACGATTTAACCTGAACGAATTGAAAATTACTTTAGAATGTTTTTTTTTCTGTTTGTTTGTTTGTCTGTTTAAAATGTTTACTGATTCAATTCGTGGAATGACAAAAGTATTAGATGGGGCAATGTTTTTTTTTTTCACCGAACAAGTGGCATCAAATACGATTTGAGGCCTATAAAATGATCTAATCGAATGCTTTTGTTCTGTACATGGACTGTTTTGTTACAATGGCAATTTTAGACAATCAAAATAGGCATCTTAACAGAAGAAATCATTCAAACTTCAATTGTTCCATTGAAATAAGTTCTGGATTAGACCGGAGTGTGGAAAAATCAAGCAAAAATGGTGCGAAAATGATTGATTCCGAAACCAACAAAAAAACATGACCATTCAAAATTGATTGATTTCTTCGGAAAAAAATCATCCGACATCGAATGAAGTGAGTGAATGAGCGACGTGCGATTGGAACTTAATGAAGTGGCAACTTCTTAATGGAAATGGCGGAATTTATACGCACCAAGGGGGAAAGCAGTGATCTAGTACTGCATTCAATACCAATTCAATGTCACTTAATTCAAATTAATGCTATTCACTGCAATCCACTCCTGTCAAAACAGTAATCTAGTACATCAATCGATGACAGCAGTGGATTGCAGTGAATAGCATTGTTTTGAATTTAGTGGCATTGAATTGGCATTGAATCGGCATTGAATGCAGTACTACATTACTGCTTTCCCCCTTGATACGCACTCATTTTTCCTAGAACACCAAACAGATTGATTGCAATGATTCAAACAATAGTTCGGTATATTGGGCTGTAAATAAAGCCTTTATTATAAAGGTCGAAGGAACGAAAAACCACTTCCCATTCATCATCTTCGTCGTCTTTATCATCAAATTCATTTATGACGTTCATCTTTATGAGACCCATCATAAACTTTGAACTCATAAAATGTGAGACATTCACGCATATTCTTTCATCGCAATAGTTCGCCCTCAAATATTGTCTTACGAATTGTCGACAGTTCGTCGCATCAGCTCTCCAATCATATCACTCTCGTTCGCTCCTCTGTTCTTGATTGAACGGATTAAAAGTGGCATGTCAATATATTGTGACAGTGTACGAATCAAGA
This sequence comes from Sitodiplosis mosellana, assembly GCF_009176505.1. Taxonomy (NCBI): domain Eukaryota; kingdom Metazoa; phylum Arthropoda; class Insecta; order Diptera; family Cecidomyiidae; genus Sitodiplosis; species Sitodiplosis mosellana. Next base: position 1,461,140 of record NW_022601403.1, on the reverse strand, counting down.
GTATAAATTGCAAAATGTCAACATGCCCCATCAAAACAATGTGTGACTCATGCGAATGTAATGACGATAGAGACAGCATGCGAGAGAGATAAATAGAGTGAAAGAGTTATTGCGGAATAAATTCAGTTCGATGAAATGATCTCATCTGGGGCACGATATTGTCGTTGTTCAAGCGAAATTACTTTCATCACAAACTTACGTCCATATGCTTATCGACACACAGAGAGAAGAGGAGAATGTGAGGTATAGGCATAGTGTTTTTGGGATAAATCATCGACGAATTATGTCACATCTGAGAGCGTGAGCTGAGTCAAGTGGACTTTGTTGTTTGGCTTCAATCAACACGACCGAAACAACAACGAGAACAGAGAAGAAGAAAAAAGAAACGAGAGCAGATCATTCATTGAGAATATTTGTGTGTGCATGAATCAGAGGCATGCCCAAGGCAAACAAAATGTTTTTTTTTTCACTTGAATTCGGTGTATTCGGAAATTAGAGCAACATTCTCTTGTTTGTTTCGACCCGTTTTGCATCTCGATGCCAATATTTATAATAAATTTTTCGTGTGCTAGTCACACGGAATGGACTGCACACAAACCGCACACCACACTACATGATCTATTTGCTATTGTTGATTCAGACCGGCGAGCATTTATTTTGGTGTGACATTACAACTTGGTTATTTTTGGCCTAAAATAAGCTACATTCGTTGTTGGGCCAATTCGTTGTTGGGCAGAAAAACCAATTTTGATTTAAAATGTTAAAACGAAGGGAGCCACAGAAAACTAACACGAATGGCATGCTTTAGTGACGAATTCGTCGATAACGATAACGATAAGCAGCTTCCGAAAATAAGGGCCAATTCATATGCCTACGTCAAATGTATAGCTATCGACGAATGATGGATAAAAATATAGTCTAAAAATAGGAAATTCCACAAATATAATAAAAAAAAAAAAAAAAAAAATCGCATTGGTTGAAATGTTTCATTCCAAAAATGCCATTTATGGTAAAAAAAAATATTTCAAACGTAAGCGAATTGTTGTTCTGTTGATAGAACGGTTTTTCCCGCAAAACCCAGAGAGAAGAACAACATATCAACGAACTTCATTCACGGCCATTTGTAAGCAACTTCTTGGAATATATCGATAAAATAGTTGAGCCAAGCAAATAAAATGGTAACAAGCCAGTGATAAATGTTTTGTTAATTGAAGCAATCATAAAGAGAGAGAAAAACAGCAACAACAACAACGCAGCGCAGCACACACACACATATCTGGCTAAATATGTAAATAGCTATGGGAAAGGAAAATGCTAAAAGCATCACTCATGACATACCACCGTCAAACAAATCATCAATAGCGATTACGCATTCACATTGATAATTGTGCTGTGTGTGTTTTTTTTTCTCTCTCTCTCTTTCTCTCTTTCTCTCTTTCTCTGTGTATTTTCTTAGCTCTGCTCATTCGTCGAGACAAATAATATGCATAATGCAATAAATCAGGCTTAGTTGAGCATAGGCGAGCGCATGCGAGCAAGCGAAACATTGAGAGAGAGAGAAAGAAAGAAAGAAAGACAGAAAGGGAGCGTGTGCTTTTCACGCGGTCGCGACCGTACGTCACATATTTCTATGGTCGATTTTTCGATTAGTTAACGTTACGTCCAGCATCACATGATTGTTGTCACCCGATTTTCTTTCAAGCGTTTTACTTTTTAGTCGTCGTGGTTGTCGTTGTTGTTGTTGTTATCCATGCGCGTTTCTCTTGCAGCTCATTTAAACGGTGTACAGAGATACATTTGTGTGTGCGTCTTTTTTGTTCGCCTCGTCGTTTGCGTTGAGATAAAAGTCTCATTAATTTGTATTTGTATATTATTATCATGATTGCAACGGGCGAAAAGAGAAAAAACGACCGCTTTTTGATGGAGTGAAGAAAAAACACACATTATGCGCAGTGCACGTGCCTATTTGAGCTTGCATTTACGTGAGCTCATTGTGTGTGTGTGTGTGTGTGTGTGTGTGTGTGTGTGTAGAGAGAGAAAAAAATAATTAATTGCCAACATTCTCTTGCCCAATATCAAAATTGCCATTTCATTCGATAAAAACGGTTACTGCGTGGCATTTTTCTCTCTTCTGAAATGCATATATGAAAAATTACACTTTTCGTCGTCGAACCAACTTCGCCTTCATTTCCAAGACTTCGGGACGAGAATTGCTCACAGCTCAAATTAGGGGCAGTTGGTGGCTGTTAGTCATACTCGAGAATTTTCCAAATGTCCAGAGTAAAATTTATCTATTTGGACCTTAGGCCATAGAGATGCGAAAGAATGTTGAAAATGTACGACCAACGCCGTTAGTGCTGCTGCTGCTGTTATTTCTGTTGCTTGGCCGAGATCATAGCCGATGACAGTAGGCGCGATGAGTGATAAAAGAACACTCTCAAGTTCAGATGGAAAAACGTCCACGCCAGCCCATTTTCAATGGAAGCCTAATGAAAATTGCCCAAGAGGAATTCTCTTTATCCCTCATTTTATTTCATATTGTAGAGCGTGAGCTGTGAATTATTATTTTGTATTTAGATATGCATACAAATTAAGTATCCGGTAATCGGTAACATTTCATAAACGGACTCGAAACCATTTGGATTGGTGATAGCGACGCTGGGCAGTGGTAATATGATGCAATTCAAGAGTAGAAACAATGAAAACCCAGGGGTTTTGTGGATTGAAACACAGGCACGCTAGCGCCGCAGTTTGCCCTACAATATCATATACGGCAAGCTGCAGAACTATTCATTCAGTATATATCATGCAGCTCAACTGTCAATCTGTAATCCCCCTGAAAAAAAAACATAGGCTACGTTTCGGAGGTACGAAACTCTCTCTCTCTCTCTCTCTTTCTCTGCATCGGAAGTTGCGATGACAGAAAATTTGTAAAATGCACAAACACACAGAAGTCTATCGAACTAAATCGAAAATAACTTGTTTTTCGATCAAAATAAATAAAGTGCACAGAAGTTGCACTGTATTTTATTCTCTTTCTCTTCTGGTTGCATTTTTTTTTGTTGACAATATTGCGTTGCATTTGGTCTCACCGAGCATATCGATGTGCTGGATTCCATGTGTGCCGTTTGTTTTTCTTTTTCCGTTGCTATTGGCCCCGTTCCACCGATGGAATTCCAAATATGCAGTCGAAATATATATATACATACGTATGTACGTCGATTGTGGTCATCGACAGCAAAACTCGTATGAATAATTTATTTATCAAAATTGTGAAGTGGCGATTGCGAGCGCGCACTCATTGCTTCGGGCCCTGACTACTACGACAAACGACGGTTGATGATGTGAGCACTCATTCGTGCCGCTGTCGCGTACAAATGCACCGATCCACAGTACATCGTTTGCACAAATGCAAAATAGCCTAAGCCATATTGAGTGTGTGTAAATATTTTGTGGCTTCGATTCCGACACAAATGATCTATTGAAATTTCTGTTTAATGCAGTCGCCTTCGTCGCGATTTAAAATCAATTGAAGGCAAAGATCTTTTTTTCGTCTTCTATGCAAGAGAAAACAGAACAAATTCACTCGGGTTTTATGCGGAATTTTTGCTTGATGATGAATGAATTCGGAATGACGAACTGACTCAACTTTTCGTCCCGCATCTAAATAATGGAACTGAAGTGAACTAAAATAAACATGAAGATTTTTGTTTCTATCCAAATCGCTTGAGGGCTTCAAATTCTTCAAATTCAGAACCGGAAATAGATTAACCCGAACGAAATGGTTTCGACCGATTATCATTTGAACATGTGTTGATTGCTCTTACATTTTTGACTCGGTCTTTTTGCTGCGTGTGTGTGTGTAAGAAAAATGTCGTTGCAACTTTTGGTTTTTTTTTATCTCGTTTTTTCGTTTTAAATTCCCAAAAATACCCATAATGTGCTTATCGATGGTAAAAACCCCAGCGATAGTTTGTTCTCGGTATTTGCAATGGATTTGCCCAATCGATTTGGGTGTTTTGATGCATTTGTAACGACAATATTAGGGAAAATTCCGATGCAAATATGTATGACAACTTTTTTTCACTGTTTTCGTGCGTCGCATTCAAAACGCATTTTCGGAATATGTGTTTTTTTTTTTAGTTCTGTTGCAATTACTTTGATAGTGTCCGACTGACATTGTCGCCATTTTTGCACATTGCACACATTGATTCTTCGAATCGCGCGTAAAAACATGTGAAAATCCCGTTTGTGTATCGCCAATAAATTATCGTAATTTTTTATTGATTCACATTGGAACGAAATGAAAGACAGACGGTCTGTGTACGTTTATCGAGAAAAAAAAAGAGATTTGCGGCTATGCGATGTGTGTTCTTTCTACATCTTTTATTTGTTTTGTATCATTTCATTTGTTGCTTGATGGCCTATTGCTGCCTTCGCAGCTGTTATTGTTTTTCATCGTTTGATCCGGGGTCTATTTTCACTCTTTGACTGAGCGCACCGATGTGTGAGTGTGTCTCTCATGATTATTTATTTCAGCTTAATTCAAATTTTATTGCATTTTTGCTTTACAGCATTTGTTGTTGTTATCGTCGTCGTCGTTGCGCGCTCTGTCATCGTCAAAAAATGTCAATCGATTTACAGGCGACGCGTGGCTTGATTTATTTTCTTCCTTCGTCGTCGTCATTCTCACTCTCGCCTTCGTTCCATCTCTCTCTCTCTCTCTCGTCCACTCTCTTTCGCTCTCGTCGTCTCTCTCTCTCTCTCACCAACTCTAACAAACTGCTTTCTATCGCATTTTTCCTATGATTCGGTCTCGTTTCGCTTGCATTTTGTCTATGTCTTGTCTTTAAATTTTTGTGTGTTTGTGTGTGTGTCTCGCAAGATTATTTCAGTTATTCATAGTACAAAAAAGGTGGTGTTTATCGTTTTTACATCAAAAACAGCGTGCAAACGGCATCAAATGCACGCTGAACTGAAAAACAACGAGTGATTTCTCAAATATGTGGGAGAAGTTGAAGATAAATGAGGAAAATTGTATACGAAAGCAAGCAAATTGGGCGAAGAGCACGCGGTGTGTGCTCACCATACAGCCAACAACAGCTTCAACGGCGACGACAAAAAAAATTGGACAGAAAATGAGTATATGTTGCAATTCGCACGTATCATGTCGTGCCACACGAAAAAAAAACAACTGAAATGTCCGTTGTTTTTCAAGTTTCAAAGAGTTGACCCACCATTTCTCACTTGTTTACGCAGAAATCGCATGAATTTTGATTTGATTTTGCGCGCATATGTGAGCGCACCGTGGTCATAAAATGGCCATTACATTTAATGCACTCAACTAGTGCTCTTGTTTTTTTACTTCGGACATTTTAATGTAATGAAAAGAGTTGTTTTTTTTTTCGAAAGCGCATTCGATGGAAATGGTGAGAAAGATGGAGTGCAAGCGACAAGTATATCGATTAATTATGTGTTATATTTGGTATATTTGTGGAAATTCCGTTCAAATTTTTTTTGCTCTTTTTTCGATTGTTGTTCCATCGATTGCCACACAATCATTGTGTGACGTTGAACACCACCAATACCACACACTGGTATTATGGGACTGTGTAATTATTCGCATGACATTTATGGAGATTGAATTTTGCAAAATGGTGCGAGGAAAAACGACATTCGCCATCAGTTCATTGGATTTTGGTCGAAATGCTCACGAAGAACACTCATTGCACACAGAGAAGGGGAGACGAGTGTGGGCGGGCGGTGGTTGGTTAAAAACAAGAACATTATTAAATCACATAAATGCATCAATAAACATAAAATCCCGATACATGGATGTATCCGGGAATTGAGCGCATGGCTTGCATTTTTTTGTTGCCATGGTTAATGTTGTTGTTATTCCATTCGATACAATAATAATGACATCAATAAATGTAAACAAGACGAATGCTTAAACAAAACCACTCAGACATAGTCACATTCACACGAGATACCCCACACAACAACAACAACAATAACAAAAAGCAAAGCGCGGCCATAAAATGGAGTGCAAAAGAGAGATGAGAGTGTTTTCGTTTCATTTGAAACAAGGCATTATTAATAAACGACAACAGTCACTAAACGTAAATACCTTCATAAATTAAGATTTATTCTCACCCATCGTTCGCTCGTTCGCTCGATCGCCCGCAAAATTTTCACATTTTATGTGCGGCTTGGCTGTGTGTGTGTATGCATCGTGTATAATTTGTGTAATTATGATCTGTCTGCCATACTGTGTCGGTGCTACAACACTTTCGGTTCGGTTCTCTCCCTCTCTTTTGTTCGTTGTTGTGTCTGAATTGTATTGTGCCGCCGTTCGTCATCTCGTCCAATCATCCAAATAAGCAATATATCAGCAAATTCATTGATAGTGCAAAGAGATAAATGAAACGTTATGGCTGCAGCATTTATAAATAATGGTCTGTGTATTACTTGTAATGAGTTGCTGTGTGTTTGGTTTCATTGTGCATATTTCTTCATCTATTTGTAGTTTATCGTTTCGCAGTTGTTGTAACTTGTCTTTCATTCGACTTTTGTCTCGAATTCAATCAAGACAGACTCACACACAAAACTTGTCGACTCTTAAAAGAGCAACACTCGAATATGCTTTCTTGATCGGCGTGCGTGGTTTTTTTTCTTTTTGTTATCACTTCTTTTCATACGCCGTCTGTTCCGCTTTATGCGACTCATTAATATATACATAATATCGAGACTGTGTGTTATAATTATAATTATACCACACAGTCTGCGTTATGGAACAACACACCAAATAGAATGATCAATTCTGATCGTCATCGTAGACAGACGGTCGCGTGTGTACACACACACACACTTGGCCCGTTGTCATCGACATCGCGTTGTCTCGGCAACTGTGAGTGAGCTGCATAGCATCCGTCAACCGAATATGGCCCCCACCGACACATTATATATGTTCAAATGCGGTTATCGACCGCCCAAACACCCATATTCAAATCTAGCATGTATAATGGGCTTTTGTTAAAACATTTTCGGTGGCGCTTCAATTTATGCTACTAGACATTTTCCCGGCATTTTACAGTTGAGGCGATGATGAAGAAAATGCGAAAGCGAAAGAATAAGAGGCAGATAGAGAGAGAGAGAGATATAGAATGGGCAAGGTAGAACAAGATAGAGCGAAATAGAAGAGAAAGACCGAGAGAGCAAGAAGAGAAGCGCGAAAGACAAAGAGCAAGCAATAAATAGAGACACATTTGCATAGACAGTGGAAAAGTGATTGAGTGTGAGAAAGGGTTTTTCGAACCCGTAAATTCGTTTCGTAGAAACAACGAAAAACAGATTCTAGACTCTAATTATAGCAATTATAAACATAAGCTAGGCACACAGCTAAAATCAACAAAACCAACCGAGAAAAATACACAAAACAAACCGAATTCGGTATATCAACAAGTGTATCAAAATCGGTAAGCTCAACCGAATATTGTTGCGAAAGCGATACACACACACAAACACACATTGGCTAACAAACACAATGCACAGTAACGAAATTAAAATGTATTAATTAATATGATTGAGAATGAAACCGGAGCTAATAATAATCAGCGTGCAGCTCATTAGCCTCATCAGGCAAAAAGGCCCGTGCTCTTGAATTGGAATTAAAATACACTGTCAAATATCAAATGAATCGAGAAAGAATCTGAAAAAGCGCTGCAAAAAAAAGCAACAACAATGCATCGAGACGGAGTGAAACAGAATAAAATTTGAGCCATTTGTAAATTGGCTGAGGCATACACTCGAACACAGCGAAGTTAATCAGAAAGAAAAGGGTCTCCTCAACGCGGATAGCAAATTCGATCGAAATCAATTTTTTTTTCTGCGATGAATGCAAATGAACGTGTGCCCATCAAATTTGTCTTCGAATGACAAAGAGATTGAAAGTGTGATATATGAACTGTTTGAGCCATTCTTCGGGGCGACATATGGGATGGTGTATTTATTTATTATACATTTAACAAACTGACATGCCTATTCGCTGCTGAAACGAATACAAACAACCAAATTAACGGCACGGAAAGCGGAAAAAAAATGTTTCGCGTGTGAGCATCGTTTGCACGAGCTGTCGCATTCTCTGCGACGATCACCTCCATTTTTTGTTGCGCTTATTTTAGCAGACGCACCAGGCTGACAGAGGCAAACAAAAAAATCCATGCAAAACGAACAAAAGGCACATTTCCAAGGGGTAACCCAGATATTTGGACGATCGAATGATACACTTTTTTTTGGCGATTTTTCACTACAACTGGAAAAATCGTAAGTTTTTCTTTCTGCCCAGCTACAGATCTTGCTAATGAAGATGAAATGGATTTTAATGCAATTTCTTTCAACTGTCTTTCGATTCGAAATTTTATGGCAAGTGAAAAGTTTCCTATGAAAACCGAACGAATCCTTTTCCTTGAATAATTTCCGTCCTTTCTGTCTGAAGAATTCAGCCTATGGAAGTACAAGTAATTGATTTGAATTTCAAATAATTATTGAATATCAAATTTAGCACATACAATGCGCGAAATTCACTGAATCCATATACAATGCGCGAAAAACAGCATTTGTCTTGCCTTTAAATCGATTTCATCATAGAAAAACCCCAGCTTCATTGCATTGAACCATCATTTTATCCGTTTGTTTTATGTTTTTTTTTTCTGGTAGATTCGCAAATCGCTTTGAGTGTTCGAGTGATTAGGTTCGAACATTGTCATTGCCATTGCTAAGCAATGCTCACTTAGTCATGTACACACATTCCGAGAGAGAAAGAGCCGTGTCTGGTGTGTTCAAATATGTACTAAACACATTCATTATACACACATAGAGTGAGAGTGAGAGTGAGAGCGAGAGCAAGCGAAGGAGAGAAAGACAAACGCCCATTGAAATGGTTCTGTATCGTTGAAAAGCGAATGTAAATGGTTATTGTGTAATCAAGTTGACGGTGGCGGCAGTGGCGGATTTTCGACTTTTTTTTCTTTAATTTTTGCTTAAATTTCGTATACTGTTCGCCGCAGCGCTGCCGTCGCCGTCACTTTGCATTGCCTTCCTTTCCCTCTTCCCTTCGTTGTTATTGTTTTTTTCGCACACACATTTCTGTTTATGCCTTTATTTTTGAAGCCTCTTATTTGCTGCTTCATTTTTATTAATTTGTTTGTTTCATCCGCTTTTTTGTTGTTGCTGCTGCTGCTGCTTGCTACAAACAGTAAACACTCCAGGTTCGCAAATAGTATGGTTTTTTTTAAGTCGCGTCTGCCGAAAAACAAAAACAAATACACGAAACGAAGCAAAAGCAGCAGAAGAAGCGGAAAAGAAACACAACATCAGTTGAAAACATAAATTCGTCTTCAATTCCAGACATAAACACAAAAGGTAGCGATGAACCCGAAAAAAGCTTTAGAAACACTTGGGTCTTTGCTTTTTTTCGCGCCGTCTCTGTCTTACGTTCGATTTTATCGAGCTATATTTACCGAAAATGTATATAATTTGGATTTAAAATCCATTCGGAAATGTCATATCCAAAAATGCTTTATGCACGACGGGTCGACGGCGGATTAAAAGTGACGCATCGAACATGCATGCAAACCGAAAAACAACAACAATGACACACCGATGAGTATCTTCCGATCATTTTTTCAGACAGACATTAATATTTCAGCAGAGCTCTTTTCATCCAAATCAAGTATGCATTTGCAATACGATGGAAGAAGAAAAAAAAACTGACGGCAAAATGTCTCAAGAATCACGAATGTCCATCAAAATCGCGTTGTGTTTTTCTCAAGTCCATGTTATTCGAATTTGTTGACGAAATCCATCCGGATGTGTAAAAATGTCAGTGTTCTGTCAACAATTTCAACGCTTTTTTATCATCTCTCTTTCGATAAAGTTCACAATGAATGAAATTGCTCAAACACAAAAAATAGAAGCTCAAAATGAGCTAATCTGAACACAAAAAAAAACTATTTTACTATTGTTGCCATTGAAAAAAAAATGTGTGTCAAAAATAACACTGTTATTATTGTTTAGTTCGTTTTTTCTCCCTCTCTCGTCAAAAACGAAACGATTATTTGTCGTATTTTAACGCTGCAATTTATTCAAAGAGACGAATCGAAAATGGCAATATGTGGCCGGTAATATTGCAAACAACTTGATTAATGCCTTTATCAGCAGCAGTGTAACAATAATTGATGGTGGCGGTACGCTCTCAGTTCATGAAAAATCAAGTAAACACCATGTTGTCGTTTCCAAAACACAAACACACACCGATTCAATGAGCATTTGACGTCATCTGTTTGTGTTTCGTACACTGCACACGATCAACAAATCACCGTTAACCAGATTGTTTTCGATTCATTTTGTCAATATTGCGCAGTTACCGAGTAATGAGAGAGATCGAGATACCACCAGAGTGATGTTCATTGTAACTACACCAAATGAGTAATTTTCCTCGAAAGGGAGAGGCTGTATGCGCGCATTCAATAGTGGACAGTGGGCTGGCGTGGGAAAGAAAGTGATGGGCGACACGAAATTCAATTGAACTTCTAAATGAAATACGTTTAATCATTGCATGCGAGAGATAATGCGGTTTCGACTTGTTCACACCGATTATTTGCATTGATATGAAACGCCAACCAAAAATAGCCCAAACTCACGCATTTCACTGTAATTTTAAAAATATTTATTTTTAATTGACGATTTTAATGGAATTTGACAGAATATCGTAAACCATCCAAATTGTAACATAGTCTCAAAATAAACCACTTTTCTAAGAAAATACAAATAAGTCGTATATTCATATCGAAAGATTTTTTCGTGTTCTTCTCAAATATGATATAAAAAACAACAATTACCCTTCAAAGTTTTGTAGAAAATTAGTCTATTTGTTCAATTGTTACCATTTAGACTATGTTACAATTTGGATGGTTTACGATATTGTTCAGTGAATAACCATATTTGACATTTTCATATATATATATATAGGGTCAGGTGGGGTAATTCGCGCCACTTTTTTTTACAATTTTATATTTCCATGAAAATTTAAAAAAAATCAGGAATGTTTGGTATCATTTTGTAGCTTGTCTTTTTACCTAACTTTTATAGAAGAAATGTTTTTGGTTTGATCCCCTTTGGGGTCCCATATAGCCCTTGGGGCGAAATCAAAAAATGGTGGGGTAATTCGCGCCGGTGAGGTAATTCGCGCCACCACATGGGGTAATTCGCGTCGGCCGCATTTTCAGTGTTTTAAATGTGTTTATCATCCGAAATAGTGTTAGTGTTAGATTAGTACATCCTTCGCTGATGTTGTGTCAAAATTTCATGAAATTTGGACCGCTAGAAGCGAAGTTATTACGCCAAAAGTGACACTACCTATTTTCATCGGTCGACAGGCGAATTTTGGCCCAAAATTCGAAAAAATGACTTTGCGCCGATTTTTATTTATCTAAGAAGTAGTCGACGCATTGTCAAACCCGTGGTACCGTTGGAAAGGTAATTGATGGTGCTACAAAAATACTCAGTCAACCACCCCTTCCGACCCCATTGAGGTCCCCAAAAACACGCCAATTGCCCATTGTGTTTGTGGCGCGAATTGCCCCACAGCATGTATTGCTGTTTGAAGCTCGATTCAGCCACAAAAATTGAAAATATTCAAAACAAATTTATATCCATAAGAAAGAGCTGGTGATAAGCTACAAATCACATCAACCCGTTTTAAAAAAATATTAAATTAGAATAGTAAAAACTGAAATTCTGTGGACCCGAAAAATGAACTCAGTACTAGCAAAAAACATATTTATGCCTGTAGCTTGTCTGTACTTGGCTGAGAAATGTTCGGTTGTGCAACCAAATATGCAGTTTTTTACGCTCTTTCAAATGATACTAGAACTTTTTGTATATGTATTGCCGTTTTCGAGAAAAGGCCGATGGCGCGAATTACCCCACGGCGCGAATTGCCCCACCTGACCCTATATATAGATTATTTGATGTTTGTCAATTGAGGAATGAAAATTCAGTAAAGTCAAGGAAATGTGTTGACAGTAAAATAAAAGCGAGGTTGACTCATCGGCCGATTACATTCGTAAAAGTCGATTCATGCATAGAACAAAAGCATATATGATTATAATAACATTTTATGTGCTTCATTTGTCAACGCAAATAGTTTATTGATGGAGATGCATCTCTTTCTTTAGGACATGTGTTCATGGAGAGCCTTTAGTTTGGGTCCATAAGAACTTGATCGAAGATCTTCACAAAGATCGTCCATCTCAGTTGGGAAACACTTCTCTTTGAAGACTTTAAACGCATTTCTTACACAGTAAAAATTTACACCCGGGTTAGCAGTAAAAATGTGAGACAAGAATATCATGAGGCAAAAAAAACATAGAATAACAAAACAAATGAACTAAAATGAACTAAAATGACTTGAGATATCCTCGAGAAAAAACAAATGGACAATCCAAAATTTGAATTCCAAATAAATAACATGTGTGCTAATCACACAGTTCTATAGACGGTTTCCATATCGTAAAACTAAAAAATGGGGAAAGAAAACGGCGCTTCATTGCTCCCAAGGTTCATTGATCAATGATCAATCTCTCGCACAATGTGAGCCTCATCAGCGCTTCAAATATCATCAACAACAAACAGACACCGCCGTCAGAGTGTCACTCTGCACATCTCCCGCCTCTCTTCGTATAGGTCATGATTGGTTGATTTACTTGAAGTAAAAAAAAAGTAAATAACAACTAAAATGGTATGCAAAGATCAAAGATGAATGGGGGGGTAAGGCAGTGGAACAAAACATCAAACGAAATCCAACGACAAAAATCGATGTCGAGAATTTTACAAATCACATGCATCAACTGCACACAACACACCATATCACACGGCACAGCGAGCCGATAGAATTTCGTTGAGAGAGTGATTTCCAGGAAAATGAGCGAACAAACAAATGAACGGAACGAAGAAAAACAAATCAAACTGCGCAGCAAAAAAAAAAGCACACACAATATAATCTCGTCGAAATTATTGACATGGACGTGGTGTCGACGTAATTTTCAATGTCTGCTCGTTGCCGCTCTGTTGTCGTTGCTGTTGTTATTATTTTTTGTTTATGCTCATGTTTTTTGTTGTTGTTATTTCGTTTGTTCGCGTTCATTCGCGGTACACATGTAAAGTGGCCATTTGTAAATCGTAAAGTAGGCCTGTGTTATTTTTCTCAGTTATTTATATTATGCCCTTGTAACGGATCTTATACAATAGTTTTGGAGTTTTGTGTGTTTTGTTTTGCTCTTTTTTTTACTGCTGTTGCTACTGCTGCCGCTGCTGCCGCTGCCCATTGTTGTTGTTAGTGTTGTTCGAAGGAAAACGGTTCTATTGTTTTCGCGAAATAAGAGACACGCGAACTAGACAGCGACTAGCAATTACGATACACAACACAGTTTTGAGTGTGTGTGTGTGTGTGCTTGGCGCCCGCGATATTTCTAAAATTTAATTCACGAAACGTGGTCGCCGTCAACGCCGTTACTGTTGCCGTCGCTTTTTTTTCTCCTTTTTCCTCTGCCTTCTTTTTCTTTGTCCCTCTCTCTCTCTGTGTGTGTGTGTGTGAAATTTTTTTTGCGGAACTCCAACTATTCAATTTGCAAAACCGTAAGCTCATTGGCGTGAAAGCCTTTGACTCTCTGGCATTTATATCGATCGAATTTCAGAACCAGCAAAGAATGGGCGCAGAGTGAGCGAGTGTGTGAGAGAGAGAGTGAAAGAGAGAATCAGAGCCAGAGAACGCAATGACTTCCTTGAATGAAAACTTTTCGAAAAATTCACACCATGCACCACATAATGTGCACCATGAAATGTATATTATTACCCGATTTGCGTTTCGTTGGTGACAAAGTGAATTCTTTTCGCTTCGATTGCTCGGCGGCTGCTGTTGTTCGTTGCCGCGTTGTTGATTTTTTTCTTTCTTCCATTCTTTCTTTCTTTTCCTTCTATTTTGAGCTCTTTCGCACTTGTTTTTGCTTTCGTTCTGAGCCGCGCTTAATAAGCTTATGGCTTCTCTCGTAACCAAAGAATTTATTTGCAAAAAGAAAAGCAGCAACGAACGAACGAACGAACGAAAAAAAAACACAGAGGAAAAATAAATATGTGTGTTGTAGCGAGAAAAGTGCATATTAGACACTCAAACTCTTTGGCTGGGTATTTATTGCACGGCGCTGTTACATTCGGGCGCCGTTCAGTTTTTGTCAGTCTTCTTTGTGTTTTTTTTAAATTCCCTCGGTTGTTTCATTCTTTGCCTCGCTTTCACTCTTTCGCTCTTGCTCTCTTTCACTGGGGTTTTGCCTCGCTCTGTGATGCAATCGAAAGGCATGTGGTTACACGTCTCGATTCGACGTGGCGACGGGACAGAGAAAGAGAATCATCATACCAAAGTTGGTATGTGAAAAACCAACACAAATCAACGAAAATAAATTGAGGGTTAAAATGCGCTCTCTCTCTCTCTCTGTCGCCCTCTCTCGCTTTTTGTGCAACAACAACGCACCAAGTACATGGTTGCAGCCGCACAACGAATCAAAAGCAACACGTTCTTTTTTTTCGCAATTTCTGTTTCAAAATTCTATCCCAAAAGCTAAATCGCTTAATGCCATTTGCAAAAATAGAATTCGATGAATGCGATACACACACACACACATACACACACGAGCACACGCACGTTGAGGAAATCTAAATGCTAATTTTAATCGGCTTAGTGAGCGCATCGATATATAGATTTGTCGGAACTGTAGGAGAGAGGAAAAGTTCGGGCCATGCTAGGACCAACCGGACCCACACGACAACACAAAATAACACAAAAATACCAACAGCCCAAGCGACAAATGATAAAAATAAGAATGAATAAGAAGTCGCAAAAGGTATTTTATGATATTTTACACTTTGACATCGAAAAGTGATACCGGTGAGCTGACCGGGCCGAGCCGACACAGTATGAGACGGAACTGAAAGAGTCAGTGTGACTTTTCGTGCATGTGAGAGAGAGGAAGACGGAATCCGATAAGCGCTTCTTAATCACAGAATAAAAGCGGCTCACAACAATTATGAGCCGTTCTCACGATAATTGTTCGATCCGCTGGCGTGCCTTTCTCTCTCCACTCTCTTCGATCATTTAATCGCATGCAAATTCCAAAGCGCATTTCAAATCGACAATTGACATTTTTTACTCGAGTACAAAAATCAGCAGAGTCAAAAACTGCACGGCTCGTTCCCATTCCCATTGTTGTTCTTTCTTCACTTGTTTCAGTGTTTTTGTCGTTGTGTGAAAGCAATTTGCTTGCCTCTGATTTATTTGCAACATATTTTTTTTTCATCGTTTGGCGGATATCATACAAAGTTTCCATCGCAGATGCGAAACCGAATTACATCCATGTTTTTATCAGTTCTCTTTGTCACTCGATTCGGCCAACCGTGCCGAATTGGCCGAATTATATGCGAGAAGGAAGAAAAAACGGTTGCGAACAAACATTTTGCAGCTAGACAAAACATATCCGTTAACTACGTCTCCCTACCCGTTGTCGTCATCGTCAGTTTGCTCCTTTCGAGAGAAATAAAGAGGGAGGGAGAGAGAACGATCTTTAATTCCATCGTTGTTCAAATTGTTTCGAGTTTTTCACTTTCCGAGAAGAAAAAAAGGATTGAAAACACACACAAAGAAATGAAAATAAAAGAAAAAAAAACGAGGCGTAAAATTACCAGCGAGAAGAATGAAAATTGTATCGTCGAAATGATGAAAAGAATGAAAGCTACAGTAAGAGAAAAAGGTGCCGAAACACCCAAAAAGTCGGCGTTTGTGTGTCTCGAGAAAAAAAAATATTTTCGCAATTTTTCCGGACAGCACAGCATCTCGACTTCGAAATAATGCAGTAAGGAATTGATACACAACGAGAGACGATGAAGAAACAGGAGATGGAAATAAAACGGTTGCTCGCTTTCAACACCTCGTATTTTACTCGTGAAAATGAAATTTATGAGACAAATCACGTATAAATGTTTACCGGCGTTTATATGAACAACACTGACACAAATCAAATCGAGAAGACACCGATTTTTGTTTGTTTCTTCGGCCGTCCGTCCGTCCGTCTCTTTAGTTTGAACTGTCGTAATTTTGCAGTCGAAAAATGGAAAGGAAAAAAAATATATAAATAAAAACAAGCCCACATTACATGATGGGGTTGCAAATGCTTGCAAACAATTGACTTGGTGTATCTTATTTTGAAGATGAATCGTGTTTGGCCTAACGAATGAAACGCTCGAAATAAGGGTAAGGCGTCGGAAAACATGCATTTTCATATATGTCAACCAGAGAAATACACACTCAGAGAGAGAGAGAGAGAGAGAGAGAGAGAGAGAGAGAGAGAGAGAGAGAAACAAAATTACCGAATGAGAGAAACAAAGAGATAGACAGAGAGACCAACAACGAAATATGTGTGTCTGAGAATACAAACGTGAATTGAGATTGTATGAATGAACCATAAACAGAAGATTGAATAGAGAAAAAAAAGAGTTTTAAAACGAGGACGATAACAACGCGAATGATGCAAAAGGACAGAAATAAACATAAATTACCGAGGCATTTTCGACGAGTGTATGTTGTACACGTCAGGTTTTGTTTTGCTGCTACTGCGATTTTTTCGCTCTTGTAGAACGGTTTCTGGGGTTCGCATGTAGTTTACACTCTTGGTAGCTGGGATTCGATGTTGTCGTCGTCGTTGTCATCGTCTTTGCCCCGTTTTATTAGTCTGCTTGAATGCCCTTTTCCACGTCTTTTTCTTTACAAATAAGTGCAATGTAACATTTTTGTTGATTTTACTGATAAATTTATGTTTCTTTTTTCTTCATTCTCTTTTTTGCTCCTCCTATACTGCGCCACACACACATCATTCAAACATTCGATGTGATTTTATTGAAAACACAATTTATGGCCGGCTTTGTGCAACACGTAGATGTGGAATGGGCATCATACAATATTGGCATATTCTTGTGTACACAATGTGCATCCGTTCATCGCAGCATCGGTGCACACATATCAAAAGTCAAACACTTAAAGATGGACCGATGGGAGGACAGCGAAGTTGAACGCATGAAAGAGGTTGGCAACTATAAGGCTCGACTCAAATATGAACAACGTGTACCCGCCTGCTATCGACGACCCACCGAACATACACCACAGTAAGTAGAATTTTTAGCGATTTTTTTCTTCTTCTTTGAGTTCATGACAAATCGAGCAAACGTCGAATTTGTTCTTTTTTTCAACCTTTTCTACGGACTTTTCTTAATAATTTTCTTTCGACATTTTCAATTTTGATGAATTTTCTTCGACATTTTTCGATCCCTTTTTCTTTGAATTTTTTTTTGATTTTTTTTTCATTGGAAAAATTTCATTTTCTTTGGAAAATGTTCATTTCAATTGGAAAATGCGCAGTTTGATGTCATTTTCTCAATCAAGTTTCGTGTCATTCAATCATTTAGCCAAATCCACAACCAGAGGTGGACAGTTTTTCGTTTCAATCGAATAGATTTTTTTAGCTGATTCAAACCTAACTGAAAATTGTGATTCAAGGCCGAAACGAAATGTAAAAATCTTTATATATCGTCGAATTTTCCACAAATTTCTTTCGAAAATGTCGTAAATGGACCAATTTATATTTTTTTTTTTAAATGAAATTCGTTTTACGTTCTCAATTCGGAGAATTGAATCAAATTGAATTGAAATTGCTTTTCAAAGTTCTATCTTCACCTTTACCATTATAAAAAAAAATAAAGACTGAAGTTCTAAAATCCGTATAAAGTCTCTTTCTCCTTGTTAAAAGCACAATTTAGTGATCTGAATAGTCCGATTATGAAAACTATAGTACTAAAACTACGGCTGCTTAGCCAAGATATAGAGCAAGATCTCTAAAGACTATAACTCAAAGCTTTAACGTTAAGAGTTCGGAAATTGCGATATTTAGAGCTAAAAAAAATGCGACTTTTATTTGAGTTCTTCAACAAATTCTCCAAACATGATATAAATATGCTGTTTGCATCATCAAATCTAATTGAATTGAACCCTTAAACGGAAATTTAAAATGCATTCAAATGAATTGGTATCCAGTAAACGACAGCTCGATTTTATAGTATTAAAAATGCACATTTAATTGAATTCTTTGGAATGGAAAAGAAAAAGAAGCGAACAAAAGACTCGGAATGGTCAAAAGCAATCAAATCAATGCTGACAAATGATGTGTTGAGTGCCGATCCGGTGTAGTTGTGCATGTGTCGTGTCTCATTGCAAAATAGATAGAGTGAGTGCATTAAAAGGCGAGCAATTTATCTATAATTAACTGTGTGTGCATTTGTGATGCTAAATATAAACCGGAGAGACCCTCTTTAGCACCGTATGTCCGTTCAAGTTGGTTGAGGAAGGAAGTGACATATAAAAAAAAAAGAAAGAGATTCTTGTCGTCTCAATCGGTTGTTATTTCTCTTTATTCTTCTTCCTCCCAGTTGTTGTTGTTTCGCTCATAATTTGATAAGACTGAATGACGTCTAACCGTGCATAAATAAATGCAATCGTGCTCTGATTCCGGCTCCGACAAATTGACATATATGAACTGCTGGCAACTGTTGCTCAAACGATCTCCGAGTTATATTCATTAAAGACACATATATAAAAGACAACAACGCATCCGGTTTCCAATTGAAAGAAGAATGAAAGAAAAAAATAACAGACAGAAATAATAATAGCAGCGCAGAACTGAAGAAGAAGAAGAAGGAGTAGAATAACTGAGCAACAAACACACAATGTCATATACATATTGAAATGTAAATAGACATCGTGGCCAGTGTGAGGTTCTCTCTCTCTCATTTTGCCCGATTCATTCTTCATGTGATTGTAATCAAATTGATTCAGACAGAGAGTCACTTCATTCATTAGAAACCATTCGAGAAAAATTCTTTACAAACGAACTGCGCGCAACGTAAAGCACACATGTAACGGGCTATATGGTAACAATGAACCAAACGAAGTAGTGAGTGCGATTCAATAATACGTTTAAGGGACGAGAGAAAAAGAGAGAGACGTATTGCATCAATCTCTTCGACTGTGTTTGGTTGGCTTTTTTCATGGAAGTCATGCGTTATAACAATGGTCCGTAGTAGTAGAGATTATCATCATACATTGATCTCTGGGCACTTTGAGCTCAACGAGAGAGAGAGAGAGAGCACAAACGAAACCAATTCGACAAGATAACAACAACACCAATGAAATATGGAATGATTTTTTTTTCGTTTGTTTGTTTGTGCTTTTTTTAAATGAATTGTTTTCGTTTGCGTCGAAAAAAAAATCAGCAGCAACAACAACAACAACAACAACAACAAGCAGACATCGAAGCACGCAGCCGATGGCTGAACCCAACGAAACCAATATTAATAATTTGCATTTTAACACGCGTGCATGTCGCGCTCGTACACATGACCGAAATTGAAATTTCGACGCTTTAATCATTGTCTACTTTTTTTCGGCTTTGGTGGCGTGCATATGCGCGCAGCATGTGTGTGTGTGTGCTTTATTTTAATTTGGCAATCAACAAACAGGAAGGAAGCACCTCACTTGACCCGTATACGTTGTCGCAGTCGTTGCCATTACTTCTCTCGTTCTCTCTCTCTCTCTCTCTCTCTCTCTCTCTCTCTCTCTCTCCCTATCTCTCTCTACTGGATTCATTCGCTCCCGTTTTTTTTTCTCTGTACGATTTTTGTTTTTTTTTCGCTACGCTTTTTCGTTTGCTTGCCGTCTTTTTTTTTGAGTACGCTACATCCCGGGTGAAAATATTTTGACTAACTAGCTGATTGAATCGATGGAAAGTGATTCAATGCATAGCTTGGAATGTTGTATGAAAAATGTTTTAAAATTTGAAATTTCGCATTAAAAATTGTTGACTGAAACGTCAAATAGACTCTTAATGACATAGATCACATTTTGAATGAAGAACTATCAGGCGACTGGAGCTAACTGCAGTCCTATATTTTGTTTGGTATAATCATTTTTATTCAGTCATTAACCAGCCAAATTGGACTGGTTACTCAATCGAAAAAAAATTTCATACGGGATTTCAACACGATGATAGAGAGGAAGAGAGAGAGCAGTCGACGCGATTCATTGCCGAGTTGTTTACGTGCCAAACGGCCCGTCTCTATGTGTACTTGCACTTCTTCTTTTTATATCTGTCGCTTTCTCTCTCTCTCTCTCTCTCTCTCTCTCGCTTATTCTGTATCTTCATCACTTTCTCAACTTTGAGCGATGGAAGAATATCAAAAAAAAAAAATGATTCCACCCAAAAGGTAGACGAGAAACGAGCGCACCGTGAACAAAGCGAAAAGCATAATTAATTTCCTATTTTGTTTGCTAAAATGTAATCAAAATGACCGTTATTCAAATTAAATTTATGTCATATATTTCTTTTTATCGCTTGCTTGCACTTGCTCGTTCTCCGTCTCCGTTGGCTTCAGCTCTAGCTTTTATCCACTAAATCGTTGACCAGAAGATGAAGCTCCTTCAAGCAAATTTAATTAGTATGATTTTCAACGCGGCCAACAACAACAATAACAAAATTGTCCAATTTGTTTTTTTTTACATCATTCAGTTTCCGTAAATCACAAGCGCTCTTCTCCTTTCCGCTCGACGAAATAGACGTGCGCTAGAGAGAGAGAGAGAGAGAGAGAGAGAGAACGCCACACTTTTTTTTTCTATCGTTATCTCTAAACGTAAATATGCATTCAATGGAATCGTCACGCTAACCATTTATCTCGATTGCTTATCGAAGCAAAACGTTGTTGTGGCGTTAGACACACTCGCACACATCAGCCCAAAACTTGTTTACAAATTGCGAACTCGAACCACAACAAGATTTCATTCTCACACACGCACACACACAAATCTCCCGTACAAACGGTGAATAATTTGTCGCGAGACGATACAGCATTGAATCGGTTTAGATTTGGCCAAATCTATCGTGTGGTTTGTTTTTTGACAATGTCTTTAGTTTTTTCAATCGTTTTTTTCGTCCTCATTTTTTATTTGCACTCAATTCAACTCAATTTTATTCACCGCCAAATACTGGCTGCATTCGGGTGGTACATATTTAGTGCATCGTCGATTTTTTTGCTGGCTCACGATGGATCACCGATTTACAGGTGTGAGTGTGTATGTGTGTGTGTGCGCATTCCTTTGTCATTGATTGAGGTGCGATTTCATAATGGAAGACAGAAATTGTCCCATAATTATCAGACAATTGATTTATTTATGCGGCGAACTAATGTTTCATTCTGCCATCGTTTCACACGAACGAATTCCGGAGAAAAGCAAATGGAGACGACTGAAATTTATTTCGATAATTCTATCACCAGCACTAAGTGCGTATTGTGCTGAGTGCCATCCATGGTTATAGCATTCTGCATATTGAATGCAAAACCCAAATTTCCTAGGGGCAATTCATTATTCGCGAATGCCATTCAACTGTTGTAGAAAAACAGGCATTCGTGCCTAATAAGCACTGGCTATTATGCCACGCATTTGCATTTGGTCAACGAGCATTCATGCGGCAACACCTATATAAAATGCATTGATACATTCGCACAAGCATTTGCAGCCATTCGCGATTGCGAACACAAGCACAAGCACAAACACAAACATCACTAATTTTTTGAGGATTTGAAAAATTATTCGGATTCATTTGTTATCAATGCGAAATTTAGTCATTCGAAAATTGCTCTAAATCACATAAAAGTTGTACGAGCCCCAAAAAAGTGAAGTTTATAAATTAATTTTGATTTTAAATAAGCTAAACATTAACTTTATTTACCATTTCCATAAAATATCTCTACACTTGTCAAACGATCGGTAGTGGCATTTGTGCACTCGTAACACTACTCGCTTGAAAAGCACACTCATTTGCAGATGGCATTTTCGGGAACATTTTCGAATGCTTGTATTTAAATACATTGAACGGTTGCATTCGCATTCGAATGCATTGCAAATGTTTCTATTTAAACGCATATGAAGACATTCGCCCATTCGCAAAACTAGCCCCTAGCAAATTTCATCGTTCCAGTCATATTAAGATGTGATTCACAAACACAACATTCTACTCAACAACAACAAAAAAATCGTTGGAAGGGAAAAAAAGAAGGAACAATTTCGGTTCATGTTCGGAATTGAAAGGAAAATGTCAAAGCGATTAGAAGTGCAAATTTCCTACTTACAACAGTTCTAAACTTCTGCGAACCGCAAAATTCTAAGCCAAACCAAGTCCATTTGTGTCGATCGAAGCCGATAAAATTCAATTTTATCCGAAAGATTGTTACGCTTACGTGTTCCTCTCAAAACAGTCGAAATTTAAAAAAAACCATTTTAATCAATCGAAATATCGGAGGGAAGGAAACAAGACGTAGAAAGATAGCATGCGAACAAAGTGGAATCGCACTAAATGTCTGATGAAATCCCGTGGAATTGTTAAGTAAACGTCATAATTAGCGTTCGTTTGGACGATAACAACAAAATGCGCAATCATTGATCGGCTAGTCGCATTGATATGTATGTGGCAGCTCTCTCTGCCTCCCTCTCTCTCTATCTCTCTTAGTACAAAAGCGCAATCAGAAAAAAAAGCTCAATCACGCACTCGCATCATCATTCTTTGCTAATTGAACAGAATGTACGTGTACATATGGAAAATAAAAACAAAAATAATAAATACCGCCGCAATTATCACAGTCATTTGATGTGATTTTAATGCCAAGCGCAGATACAATAATCGTTTTTGTTTTCATAAATTCTAAAATTAAAGACGCATTATGAATGGAAAGAAAAAAAAACTGTGATAGCCATCTTTGAAATGTGAAACGAAAGCGAAGCGTTAAAAATAAATGGAAACAAAGTGGCTTGGCTAATAAAAAGCGGTTTCAAAGTGATAAACCATACAAGGTTTCGATTTAATCGAAAATAATTCCGATGTTGCATGAGATTACAGATTTTTGTTTTGTTTTTGCGTTTAGCAAGAATGATATTTCAATTTTTTGTTGTCGCATTTGAAACCCATTCTAGGCCTAGCTATGAGGCCAAAATGATGGTGTTTATTGAAAAAATTAGCCGATTTTTATTTTGCGCGGATGAGCAATTCGACGAGTTAAAACGACACACGAAAAATGCCCGAAATTGAGAATAACATATATGAAGGCAATAAACTAGAAAACTCCGCTTATCGGACACGTGTTACACGCGCGCGCGTTCATGCAATTAGATAGCGTAAAATTATCGCACGAAATTCGTCGCAATTCTCTCTCTCTCTCTCTCTCTCTCTCTCTCTCTCTCTCTCTCTCTCTCGTTGGTGTGTGAAGAAAAATACACATCGTACAAAGTGCCACACGCTTATAATCTCGCATTTATTGTATACAGAATACGAAGTGTAAAATTGTGAGGCGCCGTGGATTTCGTGCGGCAAAATTCAGTACTAATTGGTGTGATTGAGATTGAAATAGCCGTAAGTGATTTCGACATATTGTGAAATACCAGAAAATCACACCAAGTAGTACTGAATTTTGCCGTACGAAATCCACGGCGCTCTACAATTGTTTGAAATTTGACAGTAAACGGGTGCAAAGTGCGGTGTGCAATTGTTTTGACTCTGCGAACGGCGACGGCGACGGCTGATGATAAAATCGTGTGAAATTTATCTGTTTGTACTTTGTTTTTGTTTGGAGTGGAGAGTGAATTAAATTTGCCGAATTGATGTGTTTACCATTTACCTCTATGAAATTAGCTAGTGTTGAGTCAACACTGTTTACTTAAATTGGTCAGCGGCGCTGACTCAGCGCCATTATCATCATTTATTTTTAATTTATGAAATTAAAAACAAAAAGCAATTGATGCCTTCCAAAAGGCTTTTGAATTCAATTTCCAATGATCTAATGAAAGTCCCATTTTCTCTCTATTTCTCGCCCTTTTCGCCGCTTAGGGTATTGCTGGAGCAATACATTCGTGCCAAGTATGAGCGCTTGGAATTCTGTCACATTGAACGGCCAAGCTATACATCCGGCTACATGGATGGATTTCTAATGAAAAAAGGCAAAGAAGACCATCGCTATCAGATGCGAAAATTTATCTTAAGCGAATCCGATGACACACTCAAATACTATGTTAAAGAGAGTAAAGAACCAAAGGCTGTACTCCGTCTATCGGAATTGAATGTGGCATTTGCGCCCGCCAAAATTGAGCACAAATCATCCATGCAATTGACATTTTTGAAAGACGGTTCAACGCGACACATCTATCTGTATCACGATGATCCCGAAGTGATAGTTAATTGGTATATGGCAATACGATGTGCAAAATTGCATCGACTCCAAGTGGCATTCCCCAGTGCCACCGAATCCGATTTAATCGGTTTGCTCAGCCATGATTTTGCCAAAGAGGTTTGTTCATCATTTTTGATTTCTCTGTTTTCTTTCGCGGTCAGTGTTTTCTAAATTCGGCTTTTCAATTCCAATAAAAAAAATATCAAATAGGGTTGGATTTTTAAAACGGGACCTCGACAATCGGACGGCTATAAACGACGTTGGTTCACATTGGATAATCGAAAATTAATGTATCATGACGATCGTTTGGACGCATATCCAAAGGGTGAAATCTTTTTGGGCAACCATTTGGATGGCTACAGTGTACGGATCGGTGTTAGTACAACAAGTGCGAAAAATCAAGGATATCCATTCACATTATTTACACCGGAACGTATCTACAATTTATCGTGTGCCACCGAACAAGAGCGCGACGAATGGATTCGAACAATACAACATGTATTAGAACGACCACTTACACCACAGGACAGTTCGGGTTAGTGTGGATTATTGTGTTATTAATATGTTTCTTTTTTTTCATTTTGTAGCCCATTTTTCCCCAATTTGTTCTCCTTTTTTCGATTTAGAGCAACGAAAGCGTCGTTGAAAAAAAAAAATTCAGAAGAAAAACAACTCCAGTCACTTTTTGACTTCAGTTGACGCTTCAGTCAATTTTTTTCATTTAAAATGATTAAAGTATTACCACTTCATTACGGGCGCTGCCCGACCAGATAGCTCCTTGTTTTATCGAACAACACTTCACCAATAATAAATAATGACTTGTTTCTAACGGGTTTCGATTTTCCTTTTCTTTTCTTTCTCTATCGGTGCTGCTGCTACTACTACTACTATTGGTGCTGTTTCTACTACTTTTGGTGCCGTTGTTGTTATTGCTGTTGCTGTTGCTGTTACCCCATTCATTCACCCCGTCCATCGCCCAAATGCAGTCTCAGCCCGATTAATTCGCAAGCGGACAGGAACAAATTCGATAAACATTTTCACAGGAAGATAATAAATTACATAGTTTAACATTAGAAAACATCAGTTGAATACATGATTTCTATGCCATAAGAATATCAGCTATGCTAAGAGGGAAATATGAAAAAGAAGAAGAATAATAGGAAAAACCACTACCACCACCACCACTACCATCCGCTACGCTCTCATTATCGATACGGCTGGTCGCGGCGCAGCCAAACATACACTTTTTCTACATTTCTTCCGTTCGAACGTTGACCGTTCATTAATTTGGTTTTTCTTCATAGTTTTGTTTAAAAAAAATTTCGAAAAAGAAAAAAGAAAAACGAAAATCGTTTTAATTGTTCTTTCAATTTTCTGTTCTGATGGGGGTTTTTTTCTCCGCGCAATAAATGACCTGACCTGAACAAAATATATTTAATAGAAGAAAAGAAAAAAACCAACCACATAAATAATCAACAAGTCTCAATGGATTTGTGGGGACAACAAAATATTACATACACACACACACACTATTTGATATATTTATCTATCTATCAATAACTACACAGTAAACACGATGGTTCTAACGTTTAGAACCACAATATGAAATTTGGCACTAAAATCCATTTGAGTACCATTTGTACTAGAAAAAGTTCAAAATGTTCTAAATCAAAAATCAAAGCTTCATGTATTTATTATAGAACTTTTGGACTTTTTCTAGAGCAAATGGTACTAAAACAAAGTTAAGTGTCAAATCTTAACATTGCTAGAATCTTTGTATTAACTGTGTAAGACAACATATGAAAAATGAAACGCTTTGTCAGTTTGCTGCAGTTATAGAAAATGAAAAAAAAAACAGATAATGATAATAACAGAATAAGTGAAAGAAGAAAAGAAGAACGAACAGGTGGACTAGACAAATTAAACGTAATATTATTATTATTGAATATATAAAACAAAATAAGCGCAACCGCTTTACGAAATTCAAGATT
Source organism: Sitodiplosis mosellana (assembly GCF_009176505.1). Lineage (NCBI taxonomy): Eukaryota > Metazoa > Arthropoda > Insecta > Diptera > Cecidomyiidae > Sitodiplosis > Sitodiplosis mosellana. The sequence continues at coordinate 1,434,723 of NW_022601403.1, read as the reverse complement.
GAAGCAACACAAGCATAATAATATGATGATTGATGAAAAGAAAATTACACATTTAAGCTCTGTATAATAATAATCCATGGAAGAAACACAAAACATATAAGATTGTATTAATGTGTATTTGTCATTAAGAAAAAAAAAACAACAACAACAAACAACGCTATAATTTATATAAATATACAAAATGAAAGAATAATCAAGCACAAATAGGGCAAATAGACCATATATATAGACAATTTAAAGAATCCCACAGAAAAAATAAGGAAATAAATTCGATCGTAACAATGGACGCTTTTCGTTTCTTTCTATTATTGTGTTATTCGTTGAATGGAAATGAAGAATAGAGGACAACTACATCTTTCATTTTGATCGCAATTTTGAAAAAAAAAAACATGTAAATAATACATTTAGTTGAACACAAACGAAATTGTTTGCTTCCGATAAACATACGTTTCAATAAAACAAATAACCCAAGAAAGTGTTTCTTCTTTCATTGGCATCAAAATATTCACAATGCTTTAAAAAAATCACTAAATTGTGATGATGCAAGGAAGATAGAACGCATCATTGCTTTAACATTGCGAAATCGACCATCGCTTATGCGATCGTCGTGGAAAATACATTCATCGGAGTTGATGATTCAACTTCGCCCAAAATGTCCGATTTGCGTCTCGGAATCGATATTTATACCATATCAATTTTTGATACTTGAACAACAAACAAACGATTTACGTTGAGAAAAAACGAATCATTTCAAATTTATTGAATTCAACTCAAAAATTGACGATTCAAAATCGACGGAAAATTCGGCAATTGGTAATCAAACAGCGAGTGTATATTTGCTACTGAGCAAGCCTGAGCTGAGCTGAATTTGCTGACTCTGGCGTCTAAAGCGGTAATTTAAGGCAATTAAGGTGCAAAATTGTCATTGCTAGCTGAAATTCACGTTGTTAATCAATCATATGAATGGTTTGGAGCGAAAATGTAATACAGAAAAGTTGAGCGGAAGAATGTCGATGATGAATGAGCGGAAAAGGGATGGCTATATAGTAAACTGCTAGGGGCATTTCACTCGCATTCGAATACATGATCATTCGTGTACGAATCCTGCATTCGCAAAAAACAGTATAAGTATTTGCATTCGCACCATGTATTCGTACTGCCGCGCGAGCATTCGCGCGACTCCGCATATGAAACGTATTGAAACACTCGCACATGTATTCGTCGCGAATGCGCTCAGTTGCGATGAAGTGTCAAACACAGTCAAACATGTGGAAAGATGTCAGACGTGTTTGAAAAATTACAACGTGCATTAGGTGAATCTCTACCAGAAATTTTACAATTAATTCTCACACATTCTGGATTTAATACAGAAAGCGCATTAGCTACGTTGAATACAAGCATTTGCGGTCGCAGGTGTCCGATTTTTTGCAAATTTGTTTCCGTTTGATTACAATTCTTGATTAACTGTGGCAACTGGATGATAAGCAATCGGTGACCCGGTTTAAATTTAAAATGATTCACATTCTCGTATGATGTTTCTTTGAGAATTTCTGGGTTTTCAATGACATAGTTCTCGATATCCATAATAGCATCGTTGTCAATGGACATTAGAGATGATTCATTTTCAAATGCACAGAATTCCAGGATTTTAATAATATCGGCCGAAATTTTTACATTCAAATATTTTTCTAATTTGAAAATAACATTTTCCAGTCCCTAAAATACAAAACACAACTTAAATTGATATTAAATTTGTATCGAAATAACTATTTACCATTTTGGTGAACTAATGTAAACAATGTAGTCGCAACGATTAACACAACAAATCAATATAGATCTGTCAAGTGCATTCGCATTCGCGCAGCAATATTCGGACGTATTTGCTAATGCGCCGTATAGATACATTAAATGGTTATTCGTACGAATGCGAATATTCGGCACGAATATCAGTATTTGCGAGTGTTTATATTCAAATGCATGGCAAAGTATTCGCGCATTCGTACGAATAGCAGTATTCGCATAGAGTGAAATCCCCCTAGGTAAACTGTATAGTAAACTATAGTGAACTATACAGCTATCCGATTTCATTTGACATTTTTCCGCTCAACTTTTCTGTAAATTACATTTTCGCTCCAAACCATTCATATAAAGGTGGATCTCAGCTATCAAATGGCAATTTCACATCTCAAGTGCCTTAAATTACCGCTTTAGGCGCCAGAGTCAGTAAATTCAGCTCAGCTCAGGCTTGCTCAGTAGCAAATATGCACTATCTGAAATCGACGAAAAATTCGCTGATACAAAATCGATGAAAATTTCGACGAAAGATCCGAAATCATCGAGAAATTCAACAAAAAAAAATCCGACGATCCAAAACCGAGCGCAATCATCTCGCAAGAAGAAAAAACCAAACATAAAACCGTAGAACAGTGAAAAATACATACAGAAAAATATAACCGTAATCACAAGTAAAGAAAAAAATGAAGAAAAAAAATTAAGTAAGCAACATACTTGCAGCGGAGACGAAGTATCTCGAAAAAAGGAAGATAGAGAGAGAAGAAACTAAAAAAAAAATCACATTGATGCGCGATTTTGCCGCTTCATTTCCGCCGCTCAATGACTGACGACTGATTTACACTTTAAATTATATAAAAATAATAATTACAATGTTCGATAAGGATCATTCGATAAGGATTGACGATGACCGACGACCGACGACGTTCACGTTTGTAGTGAAATTAAAAACAGAAGTAAACAAAAAATCAATAGGTGTATGTATTAAAATAGGCGTTAAGAAGAAGAAGAAGAAATATATACATGTATTAAACAAAAATAGGCATAGTTAAGTAAAAGTAAGTTAAATAAAAAGAAAAATCCCACGGGTAACCAGAGAATAGTTGAACATTTTCACTAAGGAACTAAACACATTTCGCCTAAATGTGTATGCTTAGCGAGGGAAAACGACGATGAAAATGAAAATCTATTGTCAACAACAACAAGAACAGAAGAAGAATTAATTTTCTAATTCTTAGAAAACTGAACTGAGCTACACACACAACATTGTAACCTAATAACATAGAATTATACACACACACGACATTATATAAAATAGCAAATTATGATGAAAAAAGAACATCCATTGACACAATGATGCTAGCAAATTGATGCATTTCATTGGCTTCGACAAAATCAATCGCATTTTCGATTGATTTAAATTATTATTATTACACCGTTTCGGTGTGCAACAAGCCAAACCAAACCACTACTGCTCTACATAAACTGTTTTCATATGCAGCAAAAATGGTTGTTGTGTGTTGATCGAATTAAGAGAAGCAAATACTTGGAGTGTTAGCAAATTCGTTTGAAGTATCAGCAACCAAATGTCAGCGTGGCTCATACGTTGCCGCCTCTCATCTCAATAGAATAGATTTTAGCGCCATTTTCCGTTGCAATGCAACAAAACAACAACGCCCACGGCTATTTAGCGCCTTTTCCGTTCCTTACTGAAGTATCCCACGGATGCATTTTCGCACACCAAAATTAAAAGAGAAAACAAAACATTTTTTTTTTCTTCGTTAAACCTAGTGAATTTAAAACGGAATCCCAGTTATTTTACGTACCTACACACACAAATTTAGACAATTTTCATCATTTTTTTCCCTTGTCTTTTTGTTCGGTGTGTACTTTTTTTTCAGTTCAACGCAATCAAATTGCTTTTCGTTGTTGCAAGTACGTCAACCCAAAATGAGAAAAACTAAAGCAGAGCATAAGTTGAATACCAAATGTCTTGAACTATATATATATATATATATATCGTTAACATGAGACTCTCTAGACTGAATGAATAGATGAAAACATGTAGAAAAACTAAAATCGTACATAGCTTTTAAGCAAATCACCTAAAGAATTGTGTGCATTTTTTTTCTTATGTTTAAATTTATATTGGATATGAAGCGACGTTTTTTGTTCTGTTGTTGGTGGATTTTTCCCAGTATAATTGATACAGCCGCCGATGGGCAGACACAGTTTTTTGAAAGTCTTTTTGCCAGATCTATCCACGCGATTATATGTCCATTTATCAGATTTTGTGTGTCACACAATTTTGAAGCGTGATCACATACCATTCAATTTTATTTCCAATGACCCGATGTCCATGAATGAATTCAATAATGAGGACCTATAAATATTTAGATTGTTTATTTCAATGACATCACGGCGCCGCCACCAATTTTTTTTTAAATTGATTTAAATACATTTTTTAAATCATCAATTTTCATCGAACTAACCCATAATTTGAGGGTGGAATGAATTTAGAATAAAATCTATGAACAAAAAAATCAAATTAATGTTGATCAGGATTTCAATTTAATTTTGACTCAATTAAATTTGGCTTAAATTCAATTTCATCTGAAATCGAGACCAAAATTGGATCAAGATCTTGATCAACATTAATTTGAATTGATTTTTTTCGATTATTGATCCAAATTTCACTTTATGAAATTTTCCTTAAATTGGAAAAATATCCAAAAACAAATTGTGTATCGAATTTATTGGGATTTCAAAGGATTTGGATGTAAAATAATTCGATTTCGATCACTAAATCCATTCTTAGCACTACATGAAATGTAGAGCTATTAGATTTTCTTTTAAAATCTACCTCGAAGATCAATTAATTGATTTTTAAATGGAATTCAATGACAAAACAATTCATTTTTGTTCATGGAAATTTCAATTGAATTGCGTCACGACAGATAAAAATTTATTCTTGAACATTTTTTTGTGACGTTGTTTGAAACGGTATTTTTCAAATTCGAGAAGAAAAAGAAATCCCGTTGGATTTTTTCCATGGAAATTTCGGATAAATTTTTTCCGTTACATTTTTTCCAATGTGTTATGAGTGTAAAATGTTGAGAAACTAAATCCCACCAGTTAATATATTCCAAATGATAATAACATTTCTCCAGTAATTTCTGTTTCCATCACAGAAATATTAATCATGAGATTACAAGCATAATAATTCCTAAATGTTGAGTCACATAATTGAATTTCTGATAAATCTTATCTGAAAATATGCGGCTCACTTGTTATCGACAAAACCGACACATCAACATTAAATTTATGCATTGACTCATGTCATTATCAATTTAAAGAGAAAAAAAACAAGAAGCTGAACTCAGCACTAAATAAAATAACACATGTTAAAACGAATGATATGCGAAAAAGACTGAAAAACAGTTTCACACTTTCTATTTATGGAAAATAAATATCTAAAGTTATCCGCACGTGTATCTCGAGAAAATTCTCTATAAAAATGTTAGTTAAAATTTAAAAAAAAATTATCACCTTACATTGGAATCAGCAAGATAGGATTCCCAATTTGGGAATTTAAATTTTCAACTTAATTTATTTTTTTGCGGATTTTTTTCCTTCCCTTTTTGTTCTGATTTTTTTTTCGGATTTTTGGAAGATTTTTTTCCTTTAAATTAATCCCTCACGATTTCATTTTTTTTCCCGTTCGTTTGTTGAATTTGAAATGACGCATGCGATTAAATAAATTTCATAAAAACAGATTGTTTATAAAAAAAAGTTAGATAAAATCAAGTAAATCACATGTTAAAAATATACATGGAATGAATCAGAAGCCATCCCCAAAGAATTATTATGTTTGTAATATGAGTCTCTCGTAAATCCATGTGACCTCATGAATTTAATTTTTTTTTTTAATTTCTTTTGAGATTTTTTTTCCTCTTAGCATTGAAATTTCGATACATTTACGTTGGTTTATGCAAATAGAATTTTCTCAAGGCGGCGTCGCACTCGGCGAAGAACAAACTTAGTCTGATAATAAAATCTACCGATTTAATCTAGAAAATTGGAGCGTAAAAATGCGGTTACAGGCCATTATTGAAGTTCACGTTGAAATAAAGTTCAATCGTCGTTGAATTTCAAGGCTCCCAGACATAATTTCACGGACGGACTTTGTATGATTTATATTGCCCGTCCGGGAGCCAATTTCAACAGTTGAATGGTACATGACACACAATTCCGATATGGTCCAAAATTGTTCGGCCGATCGGCATTCTCTCTGCAAAATAGACGAAAAAAGAAGAAAAATGTTTATTTTTAAATGCGTTTTCAAGCAACAATTTTTTTTTCAAAATTGAAGAAAAACCATAAAATTGACACCGAATGTCCGTCTAAATTGTTCCGTCTACATGGGATGGACATCGTCCATTGGACAGAAAATTAAAAGGAATTAGAAAAAAAATTTAGAAAAAAAATTGAATAAAATTCGATGCACGAATTAAACAAAAAAAAAAAAAAACGAAGAAAAAAACGCAAATTTTCTTCCTCGGCTGCAAAGTATGCGAAATTCGAAAACAAAACGACAAAAAAACCGCAGTGAACAAATCAAATTGGAAATTCAAAATTAAGATGTAAAAGAAAGAAAAGAAAAACCTATACATAAAATATTGTATTGAATAAGGCTTAAGTTATATGAAAAATAAAAATAATATCGGATATCGAGCAAAAAAAAACAAAGCAAACCAAAAAAAAAAACCGGTGGTCAGTCATTTCATTTACTTTCTTCAGGTGGTCAGTCATTCGGCTCGACAGGTTTGTGAATGTTTGTCAAGTGGCGCGCTAAGGGATTATATAAAACTGATTTAGCCATGATTGATGTTGGCCTACTCGGGTCGATAGGTGACTCGGTCTTCGGCAATTCAATCCAATCGATGAATCATCACGATGGTTTGACCTTTGCTGTTATTTCCGTTGCACGTGCTAGAGCATTTCTGAAAAATGTGTCAATTTCCATCGAAAACTACTGCAGAGCATTCATACATTAAGTGCGTGTGTATGTTGCGCAACCCATTTGGAAATCCCCAATGTTTTCTTCTCTTCCTCCGTCTTCTTCGGCGAAAGCATTCAGGAGAGCAAAACAAAGTACATTTCGAAAGGTATACACCAACACCGTCGGAGCCACGAAAGAGAAAAAAAAGTGAAAGAAACCCTGTCAAACAGCTTAGAAAAAGAGAAGACAAAACAAAACCAAGTGAAAAAAGAAACACACAGATCAACGCCGAATGTTATAGCCATTTCTTCGGCTCTGTGTGAAGCAAGCAATCGACATGCGAACGAAGGAGAGCAAAGAAGAGCAAAAGAGAGCAGAAAAGAGCAACGAGGAGCAAATGAGAATGAAAAAGATCGAGAGACGAAGAAGCAAAGGAAAAAAAAGTCCATCGAAGTCGCACATTCCGTGCCACAATTGATATGAATTCCAAGAATATTCAAGTGCAGAGAGTCTGTCGCGCGCGCACAAATTGAATGAATCACATTGCAATCGCTCGGTGCCATCGTAGTGCCTCCTCTCCTCTCCGCCGTCCACGTTGAAAATGTGTGTGTTGGCTCGCGCGTGTGTACGTGCATGTATGTCTGTGTATTCGTGTTGTTTTTGAATTTAGTGACGTATTTTCCCCCCTGGTTCTCGGCCGTGTTGCATTGTTAAGATGTTTATTTACACCATCACCCGATCTTGAAACTGAATAACTGTGAAACGCGATGGAATGCGATTTGATATTAACATTGAATCATCAAACAAATACAAAGTCCATTCAAATGAACCGTTCATCGGTAAGTCATGTGCTGCTGTTGCTGGTATTGGCTTCTGCTGCCGTTGTTGTTTCTGTTGCTGTTTTGCATTGCCAACGATTTGCTAAACAACCAAATCGCCAAACCACTTTCAAACGAAATGAATTTCCATTTCGGCTTTTATGTAACATCATTTGCTATGGAATTTTTCGTTCATTCATTCAATCGTTGATTTCCAATCAGTTTTTTTTTTCTTCGTTGTTTTGCTCCAATCAAGCCCAATCGAGAGTGGAAGACGAAAAAAAATGTGATTTTTATTAGTTTTATTCAAATGCCAATTACGTTTTGCTACGAGAGTCAAACCTTAATTGAGGCATTCAACTGTGGCAAACGGGCTCGAAAAGAAACGAAAACCAAATCAGCCGAACCTATTTGTGAAGAGTTGTGAAATTGGCTGCTCGTTTGAAAGTAGTAAACATCAATAAAAATAACCTCATTTCGGCATTATTTTTTCCGAGAAATTTGGATTTTACTGTGTTGGTGCGTGTATGTGTTTGTGTGCTCAGTGCGCGCTTTTATTTGATCGTTTTGATATATTCTCAATAACATTATCTTGATTGTTCGTCAGAAATCGCGCGAATGTGAGCCGCACAATCGATGTGTTCTGCAGAGCGAGTGAGAGAGAGAGAAAGAGACGGGGTTTTGGCGTGATGACTCATCAGCTCAACAAAAAAGCATCAAAACAAAACAGCAACAACAATTTCAAATAAACACACACACACAAGCACGCACTTGCGTTTTTTCCCAAATCGCACGGCGGCCTGAAAATAACAACATTCGACCAACAAAAAATAATACACACAATTCGATGAATGCCGAAATGCACGTATCTATCTCCACTTGCGCAACACTGCGGCGTCGATAATGCCATTAAAAACCGAAAACATATGCATACGACGGCGGCATGTTCGATGGTTGAAGAGAGAGAGAGAAAGAGACAGACACTGACGGAAATGCCATAGTAAGTGGAGAAGCCGCAAATTCTCAATTCTATGCCAGCCAAAGCTGCGATTCGAATGTGGTGTGTGTGCTTTTTTCACTTCCGATGGAATGCGGATTCAAATTTGAATTTTACATGCATTTGCTACTGAAGCCTCACATCGTGCGTGTGCGTTTATTTGTTTTGATTTGCACATTTTTTTGTTTCACACATTTTTTTCATCCTCTTGGGGATCATTACACCCACACATGGAGATTTCCAACATTTCTTAGAAACTTTTGTTTCCTTGCACTTTGAACAACCATTTTTCGCAAAATTGAACGAATCTTCTATTCTAATCAGAAGTCAAGCCATATTTCGACTCTCATGTTTGAGTCTCATTTCAACTTTTCATGATTTCTTACTAGACTTTGTAAAATTTCTGGTGAATTGATATGATTACTTATGAAATAGTTTTTTTTTTAAATGAGAAAATGAAATGGCCCATGAAATTTATCTCAAAATGAGCGGAAATTCTTGCGAGTCCATTTCAAATATCCAATTCGAAACGGTAGAGAAAAAAAACAACAACAAAGATCAAATGATTTCGGTGGAAATGAAACAAGAATGGGAGTCTATTCCTATTGACTATTTATGAGAGTGAGAAAGAATGAAAGAGAGAGAAAGAGAGCAAGAGACTGCGAGCGAGCGAGAGAGAAAGAGGTCAAGAGCGAGCGAAAGAGTGAGAGCAGGAGAGCAAGGGAGCAAGAGAGCGAAAGAGCAAGAGTGGAAGAGCGATAGAGATAGACAAAACATTTGTATCTGAACGTTCGCATATTGAGCTATGATGTGGTGTATATCATTTTGTGTCTTTTTGTTTGCAAACGTTTTTGTCGTAAACATCGGTCGAAGTGCCTAGGCAATAGAGCTGTGTACATTGGAAAATATGTAAATCGTTGGTCAAGGTCAACACAAAACAAATCGGCACATAGCAAAACGAACAAAAAAACACAAACACACACACACACCACAAATCATCGACATGCATCGCGATTCGAGAAGCAAAGTGAACATACAAAAACGTGTTCGCAACGGCCATGATTGTATCAATCGTTTCTATGAATTGTTTGTCGCTTAATCCAGCGGCCGTTTACAAAGAAATATACCCCCCCCCCCCTCCCCATAAACAATTTATTGGAAAACACACAATTCACTTTTTATATCCACACTGCGCTCGTTGAAACGGTCTCCCTCCCCCATTCGATGCATTCACTTTTGTTTTTGTTTTCAATCGGAAAATACCGACACTCGTCTATGGCATAGATAGACTCTATGCAAAGTGTTTTGTGTGGTTTTTTTTCCTTCTTTCTCTCTTTCAAAACAGTGGTTTTGTTTCTTTAATGGGCCTAAAATGCCTGACGCTCTTAATATAGTGGAAATTCCAACACGTGTTGCGCTATTCCAAATGCAGCGTGTGCACCGTTGCTGCTTCTGCTGCTGCTGCACGGCACACAACATGCACACTTTTTTTCCATTGAAATATGGTGCAACTGCGAAGCGCCCACTAAAGAGACACCACTTTTCTAATCCATAGCCTTTTGTTTTGGATTTTTTCACAACCAATTAACAATCTTTTCACATTCCATTGAAACTAAATAATTAATATCACAATTGAATATTGATTATTGCAATCGGTTTCGGCAGAAACCAACGCCGCCAATCACAAAAGGACACACCGTTAAGATTCATTACCGATGCCATCATTAAATTTGAAGCAGTTTTTTGTTGTTGTTGGGATTTCGATTAATCCATGGGAATTATTGGCTTCGAAAAGAAAACAACACTTATGCGCATTCTTCACCTTTTTCTCCCTTTCCATCATCTTTGAATTAAGTGAACAATTCAAAATTTGGACTTAATTGCTAAAAAAAAATACGTTGGGTTTTCCGTAATATTTCAATGTCTTCCTTCCCCCGCCAATTCCGATTCTTTCGCAGAATTTTGCGTAATTCTTTTCATTCGTTGTTCTAAGCATAGCTTGTGGTTTCGCTCACCTTGTATTCAAACGGATTTCAGTTTCCCGTTTTTTTTATTCGTTTTCTGATCAATTTGAAATTCAAACTTTGAACTCTAAAGTATACCCAAAGTTATTGCTGCCCATATTTCTTTCAATCTATCATTCTTTCGATTGGATTCTCATTTTGATTCAAACATTCGGACGTTCGAACAATCGAGCATTGGAACACTCGACCACTCAAACACTTCCTGATCTTTGACACTTTCGATCTACCCAAAACAAATCACATTGGGTAATAAAACTTTAAGCGAAATTCAATCGATTCTTTAGCTTCAAGCAAAAATCGCAGTTCAATGAAACAGAAGTCGTGAAACAGAGCTCTGAATTTCTCAAACAGAATGTAATTCGTTTTTTTTTGGTCAAACGTTTTATTTTTTTTTTTTGGATCTATCCGTGTTTCTATATATGGATCATTGATTGGAACAATCGACTTAAAATGCGTGCATTTGATTAAAAAAAAATCCTTCAATTATTCATCAAAAATGCTTCAAAAACATCAATTGAAAGTGTTTTAGTTGAAAATAAGCGATTGAAAAAAATGTCAGTCGAAAATCGGGGATCCTACGGTCTACAAATGCTAAATCTGTTGATAAAAATCCGCGATTTGCGATTTGAAACATGTCGAATATGAATGAAACACCTTTTTGAATGTAACGTTTCGTATTTCCATTAGAAAAAAAACACATCACCTCATTGAATGTTGCTCATTCTCTACGCCGATCATTATGTCATCGATTCAATTTATTGGGTTGACGTAAAAAAAAAATGTCATCATTCTGAATTTGAACTTCACAACGATGATTAAATTCATTCAGTATTTTGGTTTTGTTGCCGTTGTAGTCGTCGTTGTCGTCGTTGTTCTGATATTGAATGAATGAATCGGTTTGTTTTGTGTGATCGCTCGCCTGCGCTCGCTCATTCGCGCTGTTTTCGCTATTCGGTTATCGCATATAATTGGAATTTATTTGCCACCTGGTCTATACTCGAAACGTGTTTGTTTTGTGACACAAAATATATGTCAACATTGGATAGGATCAATGATATGATATCTCGAAGTGACAAAAAAGAAAAACATTCCGCGAAATGCGGTTTATCATGAACAAAAAAAAAATAGAAATAGTCGAATATGGTGTGGTTTAACTTGAGAGTTATATTTTTTTCATCGCAACACCGTGCGGAAATAACAAAGAAAATCGCCCATGCACAGTGCGGGCATTTCCAAAGTTGGGGAAAAAACGATGTGCCTAGAACAAGGAGATGCAGGGAAATTTTCAGCATAAATTCCCAACATCAAATCCTGCTTTGCAAATCCGCAATTGCAATCAAGTGCAACATAAGAATTGCACACTTGTATGTTACAACAAGTAGCTAGGGCGCGTGCATTTGCACACATACACATACACAGCAACCGACGGCGACGGACGACGACGGCGACAACAACGACGAGAAATTTTATCGATTGACGTTTTGCACGAAACGAAACGAAATGAAAAAAGAACGAAGAAGAACAATTGCAAATAGGCGAAAAATGCCTGCTTCGTGAATTCCGTTTTGATGTGTGCTGCTCTGCTGCTCGAGTGTATCGCATTCGACGCTGTTGTTGCTGTTTTTCGTACATTCTCGAAACAACGGGGCCTAATGCATATATACATTTGAACTGCGTAGCAGCAGCGGCAGCCGAGAACACTACAAGATTTAACACGTTTGAGGCAAAGTAAAACAAGCGCACAGCAAAATATACAAAGTGTGCGCGCTTTGGCACTTGGTCTTTTTCAGTTGCTCGGTGTTGTGTGTCTCGTTATATGGTATTTTGTGTGTCGGTCGGTCTCTCCGTTCGTTCTGCTGCTGCTGCTGCTGCTGAACATCAAGTGATGGCACACGTACACGCACACACACAAACCCGCAAACGATAAACACACATACACGCGCATGGCCCATCCATACAATCACATCACCGCAACATGCAACCAATCACCGTGCCCCATTCACATAGCATGACATCATCGTGCACCAATCGTACGGCGTGAATGTGACGCGATCAAATATTTTTAGCCAAAATGAGTCATATGTAAAAACGACGATGAAATACAATTTTGCCTTCATTCGCATTTTAGCTATTGACTCGTCAACAATCCACACACCACACAACAATTTTTTCCGTTTCTGTCCACACAGTCTTCTCGTCGTAGTCGAACAAAATTGATCATCATCGTGTGCCACACAACGTACAACTGAACACCGAAGGAGAAGCAACAACAACAAAAAAAAATATCAAAAACGAAATAATATCAAGACGAAAAGAAGAGAGAATAATAGTAAAACGTGCGCAATTGAACGAGTAAGACATATACTCTCAGTTGAAGTTATGTGTTTGAATCGTATAGATTTTCCAATAAAATTTTTTATTTAGTCGCTCCGCGTATCCGTGTGTGTTTACTACAATTGCAGTCAGCGATTTTTCTTTCTTTATTTTCAATTATTTGACGTAATTTTTTTTTATTGCATTGTTTTGTGAAACGAGAGGAAAAGAAGAAAGAAAAAAAAATTATTGAAACAAAGATTATTTCAATTGAGATTGAGATTAGTGTTGGTATTAAGTGCTTTTTTAAAGAAAAAAAAGAAGAAATACGTGATTTGAAATCAGTGGAAAAACAAATTTGTTGAATCGAAAACCGATACAGTTGAACCGGGGATCAACCCATGCATATTTTGCGACACAACATCGATACAGACACCAAGAGAAAGAGAGACAGAGAAGCAACGACAGAAGAAGAAACAAGAGAGAAGGAAAAAAAATAACACTAAGGTGATTACAGTGTGTGTGATAAAAAAGAAGCGAGAAAAAACGAAATACCCGAAATATACGATAATGAAATTAGTGCTTGTTGTTCGTGTGTCTTGACAATAATCCCACTTGATTGCGCCCCGAATATTTGGTCGCCGTTGTTGACGTCGTCGTCGTCGTCGTAGTCGCTATTGTTGCAAAAAAGGTAAACATGGATTTTGCTTAATTTTTTTTTCTTCGTTCTCACTTTGACACATTGGCGAATTGTGAATTTGGGTTCTTATTTGCTTCTTTCGTTTCGTTGGTTTTGGTTTTGGAAAGAGCGCAAAATGTCATTTGGCCAACGACGGAATTGAACGAAACCGAACAAGAAGTACGAACCGAAAACAAGACAACGAGAAGAGAGAAAAAAAAATACTTCAGCCATTTCGAATGTAGGCAACAAAACGACGACCGAAATCAACCAAAAAAAAAAAATATAATTCGCTCTTTGTTTACGTTTTTATTGGCGTTTTGCGGTGCGATTTGGGTGTGTGTCGCGAAAGAGCGAGCATGTTAGCGCGAGCATTCATTCGTTGGTTAGTTTTTTTTTGTTTCTGTTCGTTGCTCGAAATTAGCTATTAAATATTAAAATTCGCAGTAACAAAATTCGTTGCTGCCACTGTTATTGTTGCTGTATTCCTTTTGCGATGACAGAGAGCGAGAGAGGGAGCGCTCGCGATATGTGTGCCTTTGAAAAGTGCGAGTTTTTATAGTTCTCTCCGTTCGCTGTTGTTGTTTCGGCCAAGCCATGTGTGTGTGTGTGTGCGTGTTTTTTTTCTCGTTCATTTCAACGCATTTTTGTTGTTGTTCAATTCAGTTTCAATGTTCTTTGCTCGGTGCTCAAATGGAAATATCTTTTGCGACAAAATAAATAACAACAACAATAACAATGCGAGTGCTGGGCAGAGACATGATACTTATGTATGCGCGCTCACTTACACACACATATGCAATGGCGAAGGTGCTTACAACGTATGTGTGTGTGTGTGTGACTACATGTGATATCGAGTGGTTCAACGAGCAAGGAACTAAACAAAGTAAACAGCGTAAAAACCCCACTTGTAGCCATATACAATTTATGCATACGCTCTTTTTACACTCGGCTGTCGTTGTTGTTTTTTTTTTCTTTCTCATTCGTTTGTTCGAATTTAAACGCGTCGTTTAATGAAATTTTTGTACAATAATATTGCGAATGGATGAATAGAAAAAATTGAAGATTCTATTGCAGAATGGAACTGCACTGGCTGGTAGAAAAAATGTGTTTCATTTCGATTCATTCGTTGGTTAGTGTCAACACAGTGTGCACATACACAAGATACGATGTGTGCGAGCAGACATATGATCTCACAAGAATACACACAATTTTCTAGAACATTTTTTCGTTGTTGTTGCTCCGAATGTCATTCGGAATGACAATTCGCATACGGATACACGAGACATTTTCGTGTTTGACAAATGGCGCGCGCACTCTGTGACCACTTTTGTAATTAATCAATTGTTGCAAACAATGCGAGACGATGAAAGAATGCCAACGATTCTCGATGGTGTACTAAGCACTAACAACAACAACAACAACAAAAACAATGTGCGCTTTTGTTTTTGGGCATGCTTTGGAACAGAATGAATCGCGAGAGCGAGCGATTGGGAGCGAATGTGTGAGCAAGCGAGAGCGAGAGGACGAAAGGTTGGGCGAACGATTGGGCGAACCATTGAATGAGATAATAAGTGAGTGAGAGAGAAAGAACGAGACAGAGCGGGCGAGTGAGTGTTAGAGAGAGAGAGAGAGATCGAGGCATAGAAACATAGATACATAGACAAGGAGCCAGATTGAGCAAGAGATGAGGTCAACAACAAACAAACAACATCAATGCCAAGAACAAAAGACAAGTGGCAAACAGCAGCCACCAGTCAAAAACCTACAAAACTTTAGCCGACAAAAAACACAACACACCACAAATCTCAGATCATTCATTATACTGATTCAAGGATTAAAAACGTTCATCACGTTTAAATGCCTGTCAATAACACACACATACACACACACACACACAACGTGCGCAATGGCAATGCTCGCCTCTGTTGTTTGCACCATGCAAAAGGGCAATACGACACAAATTTAATACCGATTGAAGATAATTCTTTGGATTTGAATATTTGGTGCGGTATTTGACCGCATTGACCCTCAGTCATATACACATACCAATCGCACTCCATTAAGCTGCTGTTTAACTTTGGCCAAATCCAAATGGAAAAGTTTCGCAAGATATCAAAAGACATTTTATGATCCAAACTGTTGTTGATCACTTACGACGCAATATTTTGCGATATCGAATCCGCACGATATCGAACAACAACAGCAATTGCATGCGACAAGTTCTAACAAAGATAACGGAGCCAATCTAAAGTCCAAGGAATTAAAGCTACTACGAGTTTCAAGAAATTCATTTTTTTTTTTTCTTCAAACACTTTTCGGCTGATTCTTGTCCTGAAGTTGTTTTAAAAAAACATTTTCTTATTTTTCTGGGAATTTAAAAAAAAATTCTTCCAAAAAAATAATTTTTTATCAAATTCGTGATAAAATTTCGAATCAAAATTCTTAAAAAAAAAAAACCCAAAACAAAGTTTAAGAAAAAGTTGCCAAAAATATTCCAAGGAAAAGCTTCAAAAAGCGGTTGCACAGAGCCAAGATCGAACGCTACAGCATACATCACTCCGTCCGGTTTTTAATTTCAGAAACGAAAGAAGAAGAAAAACCGCGACTGTAATAAAGCGTTAAACTTTATACACAATAAACTAAATGAAATTGACCAGCTAAATGCATTACAATCGCTCTCGGTCGCTTGGTCGCGCGCGTTTGCGCTGGAACGATAGAAACGGAACAGTCAGTCGAGATATAGATAGAGTCAGAGATTACAAGCATACAAATGAAATGAAATAAAATTAAAAAAAAAACGGACAAAACGAACGAACGGCGACGTTGACGTGGAATTAAAAGTAATACAGAGAGCAAGAGCAGAGAGCGCGAAGAGAAATATAAAAGACGAGAAGAGAAACAAAAAATAACCCATTTATTACTTGGTTGCTTATATTTTTTTTTTGACATTTTCAATTAATATTCACAAATGTTTTTCGAGTGTGTGTTTGCGTATGTATGAGCAAACATACAGTGCGAGCAGTAGTGTTGCTTCGATTTTACTTGAACAATTTGGCGAAAAATAACGAGGCGTGAGTGTATAATAGCCTTCCATCGCCAAACCAAATATATACAAATCCGTTTTAATGATCGAAACATACACGCGAACTGCACAACATCACTGACACTCGCACTCGCACTCGTGCACACACACGGTCTCGTTCGAGTGTGCAAAGCCAATGTGAACAGAAACAACAACAAAAAATGGCCAAGCTCACATATATATACATATATATATCGAACTATATCAAACATATTAACTGGAAACGAACAACACAATGTCGACGACGACAACGGTTTTGAAGAGATCGCTCGCTCGCTTGCTCGCTCGCGCCAACAACAAAATTCAAATAAATTTCAAGCATTAACGCGAACCAGCGCATATATCGTTTTATTTCGTTTTGCTGCTGCTGCTGCTTCGTTTTCATTTCAAGTCATTTTAATGGTGCGGCTGGCGAACAGCTGCCGTTTAAATATTTAGTCAAACTCTACTTAATTTTCTCTTTCGTTTTTTTCTCTCATTCCGACTACAGATATTCGCAATAAATCAGCTGAGACTGTGGAATACACACAATAACCGCGTGCGGAAATTCCAGTGTGAAAAGCATCAAACAAGTCATTGAATTTTTTTTTCGGCTTGACAGGACATTACAGGACAGGGCTCCCCCTAAAACATACACAACAACAGACACACACACACATCGGCTGCACGCATGAAAACATTGATAATGCACGAAAACCGAAACAATACCATGGAATCGTTTTATGAAGAGAATGGTTCGTATGTCGCCAACGCGACACAAGCCCGAATGCAACGCAATCTCAAGCGACCGGAAAGTTTGGATCTAAATTTAGCCGTCAACAATAATAAACAGCCGGGCGGTAAAAGAGCCAGATGCAATCAAATTCCAGCCGTTCTCGCCTCACCCGATATAAATATGCTGAAATGGGGCACACCAGACCTCGAAAAATTCATCATGTCCACCGACAATCCGCTACAAACGCCCACACCAAGTATCTTTCTTGCCATTAATCCGGATTGTCAAGTTAAGGTAAGGCTGTTGTTGGTATTTTTTTTTTGACTTTTGGCTTTTTGTCACCGATCGGATGACAATTGTTGACTCGCCGATTGGCGACGATAACGACAAAATTAACCAACAATTTCGTCGACATTTTTTTTTCGAAATTCTTTGTTGTTGGAAATTTTCGCACATTTACCGATCGAAAAGCTAGAAATTTATTTCTCTGTAGTTATTTGTCATCAGAAATATATTGATCGAACTGTGTTCGAATCGAACACCTATGGTATTTTCAAAAACCTCTGGGAAGTTCTTAATGAGAACCAATTATCCTGGACAATCTGGCTTTGTGTGTTATACCATCACATCTAACCATTGTTTATGCCAGCCCAATTGACCTTTTGTTGTGAATTCGCATGCAAATTGGTCAATACTTTTTGATCAATAAAAGCGAAAATGTTCAAGGAAAAGTGAAAACAATGTGAAATTTCATTGGAGTCTTATGGAAAATTCGATCTTTTCTTGAAAATTAAAACATTTTTCTTATGAAAACTCGAAATCTTCTTCATATTTGATCTTCTTTTTTTTTAGGTTAAACGGTTTTTCGCTCCAAGGGAAAACTTCCAATTAAATTGTGCTAAAATGAAAAGAAAATCCATGCTAACGAAATCATATCTTTCCCAAATTACAGGAAGTAACAGACGAGCAAGAAGAATATGCGCAACCATTTGTGGACGCCCTAAATCATTTGCGAAACAGTGATAAGGCTCACCTCCACCCTCATCCAGCGGCACACCACCAACAACAACAACAACAACAGCATCAGCAACAGAATAATTTAAGTGAATACACCACAGCAGGAACGACCGGTGCCATTATGGCGAATCCAGCCATTACCACGACATCAGCCACCACATCGACGATATTGAGTAAAGTCGGTATGAGTGGAGGTTCGGTGACATACACAAATCTAGGTAAAACGAGAAAAAAAACAACAACCATGTGAAACCAGTGGAACATTCTTCGATTCGATCCTAAAAAAGCCATTTGCTTATCTAAGGCAACACGAAAAAACAACTTCGAATTCCAGTCTCATGCATTTTTTTTTTTTCGAAGCAAAAACCGAGTTTGACCCAAAATGAAATGAAGAAGACGAAGAAACAAAAAAAAAGTGAAGAAATTTTTTTTTTCGTTGGGTAAACAATTGTTGAAACAATGTGTCTGCATGAGGTATGCAAGTGGAAGGTCATATGATGAGAAACAGTAGAGATTCACTTCGGTTTGTTGTCATTGAACGTAGGAATTACGGATAGTTCAGTCAGTTTCTCTCTTTCCCTCGTTCGCACATTCGCTACGGACGAGCACCGATAAAAGCCGAACGAATGAGATCGAGAGAAAAGACGAGACGATTAGACTCGAACGAGGAAACACGGACAGGGAAAAATTCCTGCATTTTACAATTGATAAAATGATGTCGCCAGTCAATTTTTATCACCAGTTTCTCGCCATGAAGCCATTCGCCCTAAATTGCTTTCCGAAATTGTTTTGTTCTCTCTTCTTTTTGACTCGCTGTCTGTTTACGCCATAAAATTCGTCAAATGAAACAAAACAAAGTATCGTGTTTGCTTGTAGGTGGCTATTGCGAGGTACCAAATCATCCGCCACCTATTCCAATGGCCAATGAACAACGCGTAGAAAAACGATTATTACTTTTTGATTCCAATTTCATTGCGCCAAAACACAAACAACTACATAGCATGGCCCGACGCAAAAATTCAATTGAATCGGGGAGCGAACCGAAGAGAGAGAGAGAAAAAGCACACACTGCAAATGAACGCATTGTGGGCGGATTTGGCGGCGATAAACTTCCAAATTATTTATTCCACATCAATATTCGGATACAGACAAAAAAACGATTGCGACTCGCTCTGCCATTGAAATGTTCAACGAATCGATGTCATTTTTGAACCGTCAAACAAATTGCGATTTTTTTTTTTCAAGATCCAAATTGATTGTTTGGATTTTTTTTTTAGATTGAATTTGATTTTAAAAACTCGAATTCGTTCTTTTTAATATCCAAATGATTTTGTAGCACAATTCTGGTTCAATGAATACTAGTCATTTGATGGCTCACGAAGTTTAAACCGATATTTTTGAATGGATGTCTCATTTGATCGCTCACTTCAAATCTAAGATATTATAAGTTCGGGGCATTTCCTACCATTTCAATCGAGGGGCGTATTTGTCGTCCCCAGTCAAAAAAGACTCGCATAATTCTCATGTAGACTCCCATTGACTCGCATAAACTCTTATCAATTTGAACACGAGTCGCCACGAATCATAGCACCGACATTTTTTGGCCAATCTACGAATCAGCTACGATCGATATGGAAAAATTGTATTCAATTATTCCCAAGACTCGTCCGGCCGACTACATTGTTTCTTTCTACCTTATGAGATCATCAACTAGAACAATCATCAACTCTTGGTGCCAAGTTGAGGCTCTCAACTAAAGCCAATGGTTTCAAATGAGCAATCGATTTTTCCTTATTTTTTTAAAAATTGATTCGTTGATTCGACTTGAGTTTGCTCGGTCCAAAGTCATACCAAACGATTTAAGAGAACTGACTCCCGTACAAATAGACTTGAAATTCATTTAGTGACTTGAAAGACTCGCAATGGCATTAAAATCGACTGGTTTGGTGTGAAAAGGATTTAAAACAAAACTGATTTTCGCAGTTTCGCACAAAGAGGCTTAATTATTGTGTGTTAATGGCTTAAATCGGGTGAATTTTAGAATTAAAATACCTTTTCGTCTTCTTTTCAATCTAAAAACCGTCAAGAGATCAGCTCTTCGCTCTCAAGATGCATTTAGCATCAAAATTGGTTCTCATCGAACCACCCACACAGACATAATTTGCATTTAACACAGATACGTTTTGTATTGATCTCAAGCATACAGACTCCTCAATTTGGGCTTCTTGTAAAGCAAATGTTGGGATTAATTCGGATCAGGTTTCCAATCTCAGTTCGAATGAAGAAAAAAATTGAGACTTGGTTCACCATTTGAAATTCCCTCCCTCCAAAACAAATCTAAATAGAATTCTAACCATCAAGCATTTTTCTTACAGACGATAGTTACCCAGTTACAATAAAAGATGAACCGCAAACCGTACCAAATTCACCGCCAATGAGTCCAATCGATATGGAGAGTCAGGAGAAGATCAAATTGGAGCGTAAGCGTCAACGGAATCGTGTAGCTGCATCCAAGTGTCGCAAGCGAAAATTGGAGCGCATTTCAAAGTTGGAGGACAAAGTGAAGCTGCTCAAAGGTGAAAACATTGAACTGAGTAGCGTGATCAAGCAACTCAAAGAGCATGTGATTAAACTGAAGCAAGAAGTCATTGAGCACATCAACAATGGTTGCATGATACCAGCATTCACACCGAACTATCTTCTTCGGCCCACAAAAGCAACTGACAGTGATATTAAATAAACAAAACAAAAAGAAGAAATGAAGAAAAAATTCTAGCGTTAAACAAAAAATCTGTTTTATCTGTTTTTTTTTTGTATCGAATTATTAAGTGAGCAACAAAATGCGAGCGAGAGAAAGGAAGAGGGGAATAGCAAAAGAAGAAGAAACGAAAGAAGAAGAAAAAAACTTGTAGAAACAATAAAGCACGTGAATTCATTCGTACTGGAATGCGATGGAATCGATGACGGTACAAAATGAAACGTCCAACAGATTATGCGAATCGTGCACGATCACCCTATCAAATTGAAAAAAAAATTCTTCTGAGTTGAACTATCATTTTTTTATATATATATTTTCCTTTGTTTTTTTTGTTTCTCGAAAATTTCGTCTCATTCTCTCGTTTCATTTTTAATTATTATTATTCAAGATCGGTTCTTACACCAATATGTATTTCAAATAGCATGTACAATACTATTTAATGGTAATTATTGCTTAGTTATAAAATTCTGTTTCTAAATTAAGGAAGAAAAGTCAATATATTTCATACTGATTAAGTGTTTTTTTTTGTCCATGAATGAAAATTGTCCACACATTTTTTTTCTCTATAAAGCAACAAAAAAGAAATTGTTTTTTTTTGTTCGTTCGATCGATTTTGTTTCCATTTTTGATTAGATTTTTTTTGTTTTTTCGTTCGAAGGGGATGGAGAGGGTCAACACACACATATTTCATTTCCCTTTTCGCTTTGCTCTATGCTTTCGATGTGCATTCGATATTCGTTTTTTTTTTGTTCTTGCTTCAGGAGTTTTGAAAAATATTGACATGAAATCAGATATAAAAAGAAATTATATTCGAAACGCTTTTGGCATTTTTTTAGGGCTTTTGTTTTGCTAGGATTTTTTTTTTAAACAAGAAAAATTCACAAAGCATGGGAAAGAATACTAAACATACAAACGAAAAAGAGAAAAATTGATTAAATTGACGTTGTCTGTGATATTTATTAAACATAAGATCAAGTCCCCGTTTCAACACTGGCGATGACCATTTCGCTACGCCATTTTTTTTTAAATTGAACAACACGAAGAAACAAAACAATATATACACAAGAATTACACCAATTCAATGAAGAAGAGATAAACGAATACTATTTTTTAAATAAAACGGTGTAAATCGTCAATTTTTTTTATGGAATCATCGACCTATCACGTCTGAACACCATCACAAATTGAAACGAAAACAGAGAGACAAAAACAATTACTTCAATATACAGAGACACATTTCATTTGAGTTTTGAACAAATACATTGTTTTTTTTTTAAACCTCTCAACGCCTCAAACGCCTCAAACGCCTAAAACTCTCAATACTGTCTACCTGCAGGTAGAATGGTTAAGATTTTTGTTTATTTGATTTTTTTTTTCGTTCAAATATACCAAAATCGAGATATCCAAGACAGAATTTATTTTCCTTCATACAAATTTTTTCTCAAGACATCTCAATTTTGGTTTATTTTTACGGGAAAAAAATCAATTGTACCAAAAATCTCAACCATTCTTCCCTGTGTGTGCACAGACAATTTGCCATTTTAAAATGATACATAAATTTATGTCCGGGCGACAATTTTGTAGCAAAGACAAACATTTTAAAAACGAAAAATGTTCCAGGCAGAAAATACCAGAAAGAATTTTTTTTCAAAGCGAACAATTTACAGGAGAAAATTATCAGAAAAAAAACTCCGAAAAGAACAGTTTTTGAAAATAGGAAAAAGTTCGAGAAGAAAAGTTGGCAAACAAGAAAAAAAATTCAAAATGAAAAAAATTTCGATTTAAAATTTGCTGTTCCATGAAGCATAATCTGAAATTCGGATTCAAAAGAAAACTAGAAATCAAATTGGGGTTGAAATTGAAGATAATTTTCGAAGAATTAGGATTTAAAAAAAACAATTTTGTCCTCAATTGTGGCCTCAAAAATAAAATTGACTTCATGGAACAGTTCTAAATTGATTCGATGGAAAAAAAATGGCAAAAAAATTGCAAAGAAGAAATTCCGAAATAAAAAATGCTATAAATATAAAAAAAATGCAAAACAAACTCTTCAATTCAAATACAAATTTGAATTTTTTGAGAAAAAAAAAAACGAAAAATGAACATTCAAATCGAGAAATTTCGAAATTTTCCGAGAAAAAAAATTGTGTTTCGATCGGAATTCAAATGAAATGTCTCTTTTAAAGATGAAGTGACGGCCTGAGAAGAAAAACCTTTCCTACAAAACCTGTGCGCAGAACACAAACACAGAAATTTTTTCGTCAAAAGGCAAACAGCAAATTTGCGAGCGCAAAAACCTAATATATTTACAGCGAGCGCAAAAGCATAACAGGACTACTTGTACGGAGTTTGCATGCTAGTAGGCTTGTTATACTTTTGCGCTCGCTGTAAATATATTAGGTTTTTGCGCTCGCAAATTTGCTTTTCGCTTTTTGACTAAAAAATTTCTGTGTTTGTGTTCTGCGCACAGGTTTTGTAGGAAAGGTTTTTCTTCTTAGACCGTCAGTTCATTTGTTGACGTTATTATTATTATTATTATTCTGCACCATACAGCGTTTCTTCGCCAGAGGTGGTTTATTTGATATAAATATTATTTTGTATATTTACATTATATTACATTAATTAAGTTGCTATATTACTTTTCCGTACACAACGTGTCAAGGGAAAGTATAGGAATTGGTCCCGAAAACTTTTTTCGCAAAATTGGTTTAGATCATCATAAAAACTCATGAAACGCGTAGAAAATCACTTTTTGAGACACTTTTCCGTTCGTGTGCCGTCGTCGTCGTTGTCGTCGTTGTCGTCGTTGTCGTCGTTGTCGTCGTCGTAGCTGTTTGTAAACACGATAACCCAAAAAATAATTGAGATAATCAAAATCTGGAAATGCC
>NW_022601403.1:1403307-1410536 GCF_009176505.1 Sitodiplosis mosellana | reverse complement strand
AATTTGCTTTTCGCTTTTTGACTAAAAAATTTCTGTGTTTGTGTTCTGCGCACAGGTTTTGTAGGAAAGGTTTTTCTTCTTAGACCGTCAAGTGGTTTCTCTATTTATTTTGGCTATTTTCCGATAGCAAGCAAAGAACATTTTTCTACTAAGCACAAATATGTTGATTAATCGCCAATTGCAATTATTAGATAAACGCTTCTTTCCATCGTGTATATACGTTTGTTTGACGAATGAAAAAAAAAACTTAGACATTTAAGATGAAAGATGATTTTTAAATAAAGTGAATAATAACAAAATATTACAAAAATTAATAAAACAGAGAGAATAAAAAAAAAACAACAATGCGTTGCCACAAACTGTAACAAGAAAAATAAATTGCAAATATTACAAAGAAAAAAAAATGAAAAGAGAAAAATTATTCATTTAACAAATGCAAAATATTCAAAAATGATTTAAAAACAGAAAAAACTGCGAGCTGAAACACTACAAACGAAAAAATGATAAACATGTAACAAAGATGAAACACAAGTGTACAATTATTTACCAATTTTTCGCATTATTTGCTTAGCGATACACAACAAAATGCCTTAATATTTCTTGTTCAACTTTACTTTGTTCATGGTCAGTTTTTTGTTTTGTGCAAATGTGTGTATTTTTATAGAGCCGAAGAGAAACATTTTTTAAGCGAAAGCAACCGAATATATAGAGTGAATAAAAAATATGTGGATTTTTTTTAGATGAAAATGTCACCAAAAACTAATGAAAATGAAGTAGTTTTTTTTTCAACAAAATTATGAAATTTGATGAAATTCAAGTTTAGAGAGAAGAAAATAAAAGAGCACGCGATGATTCCCATGTTATCTACAGCTTTCAATTAAAACACTCGCATTTTTTTTATTCGAAATAAAATTGAACCGATGATTTTCTCTTTATTTTTGTTTTTCGTTATTTTTTTTACATCACATTTGTCTTTTTTGAGCTGGTTTGGTTATTGTATTTGAATTGGTTTTGTGATGGGCACAATTTATCTACCCGGTATTTATTGGGAAAACGGCAAATACGTGGTATTTACCTGAAGGCCAGAATAGACGTCCAGAATTGGGTATTTTTGCCATCGTTTTGTGGATGTTTTCCAATGAAAAAAGCAACACAATGCTATTTGATGCGGCGCAATGAATTAAATTATTTTTTGATTGATAAATAGTTATGAATGATTTTATTTGGTTTGTCATGGTTTTCATTAAAATTTTCTCCAATTCGATAGAGAGGCTTTTCTTCAAAATTTCGTTGGTGTCACACATACACACATGATTCGAAATTCAAATGTTTTTCATTAGGATAAGTTCAATTAGCTTTCACTTGAAATTTTCAATTTTTTTTCGTCATGAATTGTATTCAAAATTATGAAACCGAAGCCGAGCGAAGCAAGACGAGGCAGCTAGTAATAAATATTTCCCAATTTTTTTTTTAAATTAAAAACCATTCACGTTTGAGTAATAATAAATAATTTAACGAAATTTTAAACGCAGTTTTTCAACTCGCAGTTTTCAAGATGTAAAATATCTTCAATTTCCTACTTATTTGTAACCGATGTTACATTTTTCTGATTTAACGTTCATTATCCCATAGTGAATGTACAAAACAATAGAGAAATTCCAAATTTTCGACGTTGACACTCGACTTGAGCCTGTCATTGAATAAATGGCATACGAATAATCTAATCTTTTTCTGCCATTTATTCGTGTTAATTTTTTTTAAATTTAAATTTTTTTATTGAAAATTAATTTTAGGCACGTAAATGTGAATAAAACAAATTCGTTCAGTTTTGAACTGAAATTCGATAAATTCGTTGATTGAAACCAAATTGAGAGAAATTATCAAATTGATGAAAATTTTGTTCAATTGATTTCGTTTTTGCAAGCACAGCTATCTATAGTTGCTAGATCAGTATACTGACTGAAGGAATATAATACTGACACTGTAACATTTTCGCAAGCAAAAATTTTGCTGCAGTAAAAACGAAGTTAGAATTGAAGTGAAAAAATGTGAGGTTCATTCACTGCAATAACACGGTTTTTTCGATGCTATTTTCGTTGTGTATTTAATTTGCAACATAATTTTGTTTTATCAAATCAATACATTGATTTTCCTATTTGGTTCAAATAATTTAATTCAAGGTGCATGCAAAAAATTGATGATTGATTGGTGGAAAATTCGCAAAAATACCCAATAAGTCAATTGAATCCCAAAATACTAGGAGCTTGATATCAAGACTCTCCCGGGTCATTCGCGATTGCAATAGGGCTACAGGGCATAATTTCCTCAGTCATATAAAGAAACACGATATTTTTTTCTCTGAAAAAATTTCTCCTCCCCTTCGAAAACATGAAGGACCGATCGAGGTAACAATCCATTTTTTTGGTTCATCTTAAATCTTTTGTTCATTTTTTTCAAATTCGTCTTAAAATTGAAACCCTCGAGCGGCAAAATTGGCCCATCACAGAACTGTGCAAAAAAAAATCAAACTAAAGATTAGGACACATAGGTTTTGTTCATAGAAATCAACAAAAAACACAAATCGAAACATTTAATTTCCAAAATCGGACATCGACCAATAACTAATCTTACAATGGTTTTATAGTCGCATTTTGTAGCCATTTCAATTCTTTTGTTTTAGTATTAATTTACATATAATAATTAAAGAAGCAACACAAAACCGCTTTTAATTTGGAATACAACAGGGTGTGTTTTTAGAGAGTTCATAGCCGCACATTGAAATACTTTCAGCATTGGCGAAAAAAGTGAATAAAATTTCAGTAGGAAAATTGTAGCCAAAAGAAAAAAAAATTGTGAGTGAATAGAAGTGAATGAAATCTATTGCACCCGTGGCGTTCACTCAATCACCAATTTTCGCTCTGTCGGCGAAACGACTCTGAATGCTGATTGTGCTTGCAGCGAGTGCTAATTTCACACTTTTATTTTGGTACCCATTTCTATGACCTAGACATTCTTTTCCAGTTGTTTTGAGGGAAAAGCCTCAAAATTTGAGGGTAAAAACTACATTTTTTTACAAACAAAATTCATACAAAATCGCTTTATTTTTGAAGACAAAAGAATCAAAAACTCGACAAAAAAAAACTAAACACAAGAATTACTTATGCAAAAAAAAAAATCTTATCATTTGCGAATAAAGTGCTTTCGATTAGACACGTTGAACCAGAAAGAAAGAGAGAGAATAAAAATGTTCATGTGATTTTTTATAATATACTATTATCTAGGACTATAGTCCTTAAAATACAGCAAGAGTACTTGTATTTTTAATAGTAGTCCTTAAAATACTTGTATTTTCTATTTAAAAATAAAAACAAAGCAACAAGCAAATTAGTTGATGGAAAATAATAAAAAAAAAATCAATAAAAAATGGACTCTTTTTCTAGGAGCCGAAATAAATGAAAAGTCATTTTCACTTGGTGTCTTTATTATTCATAAATTACAGCAAATTCGTTCGAAATGGAAATTGAAATGCTACGATTTTTGGTTGTGCTTTGGAAAAAACCGTGTTCCTAGAAATCGTTTGTGTCCCTAGAATTAGAAAGAAAATTGCGAAATGATCAGGATCAGGTAGATTCTACATCTTTTTATCCACCTTATAATCAACATCTTGTTTTTCACCTGTGGTTTTTTTTTATCTCGACAACCAAATAGAATAGAAAAAAACCGAATTTTCACTTGAATTCTGCGTTATTTTGACTTTTCTGAACGACAATTTTCTATGACAAAATTCTAATAGTTTCAAAATTGACGACGTTTTTTTCTTCTTCACGCATTTTGAAGAGAATCAAATGTGATTTCACTTTGGACAACCATATTTTTGACATCAATAAACGGCTTTTTTACAGTGTGTGTGTGTGTGAGTGAGATTTTTTCGTTCATTTTTTGTCTTTAAATTTATTTCATTAGCTAGAATACGATGATCAAGAAAATACATTTTTGTTTATGACATTTAGTGTAAAGTGTGTGTGATAAATCGACTATAATTATTACGTTGTTGCCATTACTTCTTCCTTTTCTCGTTTTTTTTCTTCTCCTTTTCCTTTTTTTTCATCATCTTCTTCTTTTTTTTCTTCTTCTTCTACTAAATCTCTGTATTGAAAAGAGAAATCCGTAGCCGAGTGATTTCATTCTTTCGATTCGATGTTTAGGGAACAGTATTGTGCATAACTTTCGGTACGGTTGGTATTTGCGTATGGAAAATTACGGTAAATTTCTCATTCGTTTAAGTTCAAAAGACCACACAATTAAAATCCAGATTCGAGGCTTCTGATTGTTCACGGACTCAGTGATTTTCTCGGTTTTGTTCAATCACCTTCTATTGTCCGAAAGCTTTAGAATTCTATACATGAAATATATATTTATATATATGATTTGAAACATTTTGAAATTGAAACCATTAAAAGCCGCATCGAAATGGACGATGCATGATGTGTTGCCGGCCGACAATACTACTACTTTGCCGACCGACCAATGCAAATACTTATCTAATATCGTTTTTTTTGGTAATAATTCGGAGGGAGGCTAAAAGACCCAACAGCATACAAACTGTATGACGTACAGTGTACGTATTCGCTAAATTCTATGACTGTTTCACATTTCCCATTCGGTTTAGACACTTATTAACCATTTTTCTTAAAACATTTAACTACAATTGGGTTGCTGTTGGGCCAGCAGTGCTGGATTTCTCCAGGCTGCTGGCGCTTTTCAAGCAGCAATACAATTCGGACTGAGACAATTCTCTGTGTGTGTAATGTATACGTAGTAGTTTAGTATGTGTATGTGTGTGTGTTAGTGGGGCATCACGGGTGGGATACATCCCCATTTTGAGTGTATGTAGGAAACCATGTCGACTTTTTGTTTGACACCTTTCCATTATTCTCTCTTCAGCTTATTTATAAGAATTAGTGTTTTTGTTTTCGGTAACAGCCTGTTTAATTCTTATATGTACGATTTTTGTGCTCATTTTGTTGTTATTTATTCCATTTTTTTTTTATTCACTAATTAATACTCTTAAAATTCTTATTGTTCGTGAGTCATTTTTTTATGTGATCTTCTTTATTTCCTTTTCTTCTTCTTCTTTTGGACTACTTTATTCAACTCTTTGGACACATTTTAACTCTACAAGATAGTTTAAAAAAAACGAGACAACTACATTTTCATTCGATTTCGTTATGTTGTTAAAGCATTTTTGGATTTTATCGAAATACGAGGATAGATTTCCAATGGAATTTGATTTTTAGCGATTCATCATGATTCCGTGTGTCGAACTTTGGTCATTTTTTTCCATCTCCAAAATTTTTTTTTAGTGCAATGAATAATATTCTCAAACGGAGAGGGAGAAAAACGGATGAAATTTTTTTTGTTTCGATAAAAATGATTATTTTTCACACACACGTTTCGAACTATAATGATAAAAGATGATATTTGATTTGGCGACAACGGATTTGATTTGACATTTAATGAAAAGATTGATGGTTTCATTTGATTACCATTCAATAAAAAAAAATTGCTCAAGATTTGACAAATCCAACGAAAGTAGTCATTTAATGACCATTTAGATATTTTTGGATATTTAACCCTCTGATGATTGTACTTAAATTGAATTTCAACAAAAACTCCTTAAAATCGAATGGAAATTACAGAAATTGATGTGAACAATTGAGGTAAATCATCAATTCAAAAAAACGACGCCCACATATTATAGAAGAGATTCTTTTTAATTCGGAGAAAATTTTGATGAGAACCAACACAGCGATGAAACGAGAATTTTTCAGGCATTAATCCAAGATTAAGATCGTCATTAAATCAGTACCAAATGAAATTTTTTTACATGCAATTTTGAGGTGATCCGAATTTGCAATAAAACAAAAGATTCGAAATTTTCTATGTTTCCGTGCAAATCAAGTGAGTCGCTATTGTTGGATTCAAAGTTCATGTTGAATTCGAAAAAATCTTCGAAATCATATCACTTATTACTTCATAAACTTTATTATCATCGTTTCCAAATTCAGTTTTGAAATGTTTAACTGAATTCAGGAGGCATTTATCTCTTGCGAATCATTGCAATCCTCACAGAATTGCCGCAAAATGTAAAATGCTATGACAGACTCGCAAAGGAAGGATAAGCACAAATGCAAAGAATTTTGAATGGAAGCGATATCCAAGATGGTTTCGATGTTCATACTGAAGTAATTGTGCAGCCTGTCACTATTGTTCAATTAAGCCGACAAACCTCTCAACAAGAGCGTCCAATTTGGCATAATAACCGCACCTTAGTTCGATTCTATGATTAAATCAATTAGAATGATCAATTGAAAATCTGCGGTGTTGTCACTTCAATGCAAATGAACCATCTATTTAGCGCGCGGCATTGCAACAACACATTCATTGCTGACGAACACTTGTCACATTTTCAAGTTATTCATCCGTGTAGGGGTCATTTTGCATGCACACATTAAGCGTCACATTGCACGCACACAAAATCATACTGTAATAAGTGGTCGAATCAACACACTCACAGCACGCGTCGGCTACTCATGGAATTACCAATAGAAGCGACGAAAACATTTGACAATACATTTTCGATCCGTGACGATTACGGAGCCATCTTTGCACTGCAAGTTTTTTCGGTAAGGGATCGGCTAATTAATGCATTTTGATCTTTGGAAAGTGTGTATTTCTCCAAAAATATTTCAAGTTAAAAACGTTCTACTCGTTTGTTCCGATGATTTTATCATACTGAAAATAATTCAATTCTTCATTTGCAATCAGAAAAATACTGATAAAGAAAACTTCACTTCACATCGCCATCGACACATTTGTGCTACGTAGTTTATATTCGGCAGTGTCATTCGCCCGACTTTTGTATTGTTAGCTCATCGGTAAGACTTTGGTTGATTACATTTTTAGTTCACATTTTGGTCCTTGAAAAATTGATCATTTACACGAAAATATTTCATGTGTTACAATCGATTTTTGGTAGTTTATTCTGGCTTTTATGATGGAATAAATTCAAATTTCCATTTGCGTACAGAAACACACACGGAGATAACCTCACTTTGTCATTGACACAATTTAATTGCGCAGTTTGTATTTGGTTGACTCATTAAATCAACATTATTCGGAAACACATTCATAGGTAGGTTCATAACCAAGGATGGTAAAATGATCAT
>NW_022601403.1:1375994-1403297 GCF_009176505.1 Sitodiplosis mosellana | reverse complement strand
GAAAAAAAAACCTAAACTGAAACCAAAAAATCGCTACATTTTATTGGCGAGACAAAGACACACTTTTCTACATAATTCAGCATGAAATTGGAATTTGTATGTGTATTTGCGATACAACACTGAGAACAAAAATTTATATGATTACGTTTTTTTTTTTGTTGCATTTTACAGGTATAATTTTTTTTCGTAAAAAAAATATCCACAACTAGAGCGTAATAAGACGACGACGACAAGAGAATTATAGATCAATCGCTTAAAATGCTATCCTCTACTGAATACTTTGTTATTTTTTGTTTATTTTAAATGAGAGCGACGAGGGTCGGCTTTTGTGAAATAAACGAAAAAGTATTTTAAACGAATCAAAAAAAAAAATTATTTAAAAAAACGAGAAATGCACAATTGCATCATTCGTTCTGATTATAAAATCACATGGTGGGAGGACTCGTATGGTATTCATATTATCTGTGTGTTGTGAATGAGTGAGTGTTTGTTTGTTTCTTTAAATTAGCATACATGCTTTTGTTTGTTTAAAATACGTTGATTTGAGTTTGAGTTAGAATCTAATGATGAGATTAATATTGATTATTTGTTCAATTCTTTTTGTTGTTGTTGATGAAACATGGTTTTGGTATATTTTTTTTTCTCCTTCATTTTTTCTTTTGATTTTTTTTTAATTGAAATTATGGATATGGACATTGTGATAGAATTTCTTTTATGTGAGTGCTTCTGTTTCATCTTCAACTCTTCACAATCGAAATCTCGGTTTAAAATTAAATTTGTTCAACAATTTGAGACCGTTTTATTTTTGTTTATGACAAAAACCACACATTTTGTTGATATTAAAATGAAAGACACTTCTAACAGAAAAAAACATTGAGAAATTGAGAAAAAAAGCGTTTTTTGTGTAAAAAAACCTAATATTTTCTTCATTATAATACTTGAATTTGCTTTAGATAAAATATGTTGTCAATGATTTGCCTCTGGTCAATCAATTATCGATACACCTGAATTCGGGTTGAGACCTGATCAAAATACTCGAATTTGCTTTGAAAGTTGATCGAATTCAATCATCGAAACACCTGTGCTTTCTTCGGCAGTTGATCGAATTTCTTTGGGAGTTGATCGAAACAGCTCAGAAAACCATTGATTTGGATTGTTTTATTCTGTCAGACAACCGGTAATCGAGATTACTGATGATTAGGACTAATAATCTCGGACTATCGATGGTCTTGCCTACCGATCGATTCGAGCTTATCACCGGATTCTAATACGACAACCCAATTGATTACTGATTGAATACAGATCAAAAACGACCTGATTCAAGATCGACCTGATCGAATGATGCCAATTCAATCCAAACACCCCAGAAATCCGTTGATTCTCGATACGATTTAAACCCTGCGATCGATTCAAATACTTCGAGTTTGTGATTCAGATGCGTATTCAACCAATTGAATGCATTGTGAGAGCAAAAACATTGTCTAAATCACTGTTAGATACTGACTTTTGTTAAACTCCTAGTTTCTAGATGTGCGGCGCTTAGTCCTTCACTAATTTAAATAAATTGTGTTTTATTTTCTCTTCAAATATGTTAAAAATGATCGGAATATGTGTGTTTTGGGTGATTTAAACCATTAATCATGTAATGTGTGTACTAATTAAAACCGAAATCGCTGTGACCAAGTATTTTATCTTGATGATTTTCATTCTCAAAATAGCCAATTAGTGTGTATTTTAGTTCATCATTAGCGCTCAGCTCTCAAATGTTCACTTGTTATTATCATCATCATTCAATTTAAATTTGTTAAAATAAACTCTTTAATATAGATTATAATGATTTGTTGTTGTTCATTCATCACCTTACACATCTAGATATATAATATATATGTAAATCATTAATATATTGTGTGTATAAAAAAGAAACGACGTAAATGATCACAAAATTCCTTATTAAATGTTAATGTTTTTTTTCATCATCTTCTTCTGTTTGTTTAATGAATCTGTTTGTTGTGTTCCTCCCATCATCATCATCATCATTTGCTTTGCTTCTTTTAAAAAATACAATAAAACTCTTATAATATTAAACCATTTCATCAAATCGATATGGCTGACTAAGAGTAAAAACGTTCATCATCGTCTTCTTCTTTTCCTTTTCATTTTGTAATTGTACTGGGTTTTTGCTCTCAGCCACTCATACATGTTTGCATTTCCTCTATCGTGGAATCTATTGCGCATTGACAAAACGGTGTGTTGAATTCTTTGATTTGAATATGAGCTTGAAATTGATTAATTCGTTTTTTTTCTATTCGAAACAATTATATGGGTTTTTGAAAAGGCCTGAATTGAATCAGTTTCATCCTATAAATATATGGTATGTGCATGTAATGGGGGGAAGGGAGTAGTAGACAGTGGTGGTGGTGAGAGATGATGAAAAAGAAACACATTTATGTGAGTGACAATGAAATGTGTGTGAGTGTGTGTGTGTGAACTGGCCCAAAGCAACCAGTGTTCGGTTTCGGAAAGCACATTTATATCCATACATGTCTAAAATAGGCGTTGTTTTTTTGTTTTTCTCTTGTTTTTTTTTTTAAATCGATCGACTTCGAGATACATTCGGTTGGTTTTTGTTTGTGTTTGTGTGTGTGTTGTTCTATGTGCAAATTTGACTCATCGGTTATGATTTGTTGTTGTTTGCTTTTTGTTTTAATGCAATTTAAATTGATTATTTCAACACATCTGCTTTGTTTATAATAGATATACCCTACTAATACTACGGCTAATTATGGAGCGTGTATTGTGTGAATGTGAGATGTGAGAGAGATGATGGTGTGTTGCGTCGACGAACAATTAGCGATGGCACGGAGGGACAGGAGGAAATGTGTTGTTTTGCTTTATCTTTGAAAGGGTATTTTTTTTAAAGGGTCTTCCTTCCCGACACCGATCAGACTCGACTACTTTTTGTGTGTGCATGAAACCGATCAATGAAACTTATTTACTCTCATTTAGAATGACAATGAAACGACGATTGAGGATTGTGTGGTCGAGTTGGTCTTAAGTTGGTGTCACTAACTGGCCCACTCCCATACATGGCGGGGGACAATGTGTAGCCAGCTGCTGGCTCCAGCATTCTCTTGCGTGTTGAAATTTCAAACATTTCCAATTGAAAATCATTTGAATTCAAACATTGTTTGATCAACCATCCGTCCCCAATCAACAATTTCCATCGCACAACCCACAATTGATTTTTTATTTTTATTTGATTTCTTTTACTTCTCTCTCTCTCTCTCTCGATCATTCATCTTCAAGCAGCCACACTCCACGTTGATCACGTTTACTTAGTTTCCATTTATAAAATATATAGTGTTTATGTTTGTTTGTTTGTTTATTTTTGAAAAAAGATCCCTAACGTCACTAACCTAAAATGACATTCATAGAATTTGTTAAAGTTTTTTTTTTTTCACCTTCTCTTTCTTCCTATTTTGGCTCGTACCTTATGCGTGCGCCACTCATTGCGAACGGAAAAACTGATCATCGATGTCAAATAGACTCGGTTTTTCCTTCTCTTTTTTGCGAGAGTCGTGAAATGGGTGGCATACTCATTTTCGATTGCTGATTAGAAATTCTTCACGCATACGTGTGTATTTGCGTGTGTGACACTCTCCCCATTTCAGCGCACGCACATATTTCAATCATCACGACTTGTTTTGTTCTTCATTCAATTGTTTAAATTAATTATTTGTTTGTACCCTACAATAGACAATAGACATTTAGATTTGTTTGGAAAAAATTTGAAAAAATCCTACGTTACCAACAATATTTGTTTTGTGTTTTTTTTTTTGTGTGTTTTCTTTGTTTTTTTTTCTTTCTCATCTTTACAATAATAATTTGTGATACAAAAACTCCTATTCGATACACGATTTCATCTTAATGTCAAAATGGAACATTGATTTTTTGGTTGAAGATTTTTTTTCCCTTCGGTTTTTTTGTTGTTGTTGTTGTTATTTTACTGATTGTTGTTCGTTTAGTTGATAGATACAGGGTGTTGATGAAGGAAAAAGAAACGAATGAAAAAAAAAACGAAAATACTCGGATCAAAAGAGTTGTTCAATTGAGTTAGTGTTTCAGTTTGCGGCTCAGTGTTCGTTCATATCTATACATAAAATACACTGTTTTTTTGCACATATTTTGCACGAATAGAATTGCGATGTTCACCCTCGATGTGTGTTGTGAGTGTGTGTGTGTGTGTGTGTGTGATATTGCACCAGATTGTGTGTAATTTAGTAAATATGTTTGCTAAACATAGAGACAAAGACAGAGACAGAGTGTTGACAACAATGTGTATGTATGCCTGGACATAGAAACGTTCTAGTTTTGCGTGTGAAATACTCATATATATATTTGCTATCTATATTTATTGAATTCATAGCTTCATATTTGTGCGTTTGTTTGTTTTGTTTTTCTTTTCGTTCTATCGTCAATGACTCTTAATGCGTGGGTGGTAGATAACTGTTACATTCAAAGCGGTTTGAACTTGTTTCATCTTTTGATATTTGATTATAGAGATTGTGTGTTCGTGAATGTGTATGAAACACGCCGATAAACTTGGCTTGGCGTGGGGTGGAGTGGAGTAGAGGGTGGCTAAGTGAAGAGACATCAAACAAAGATTATATATTGACACGAAGCTGAAGAAAAAGAAAAACGGCCAAAATAGAGGAATTAAATTGAAATGGGCTTTATAATATTAGCTTGTCTTTATTCCATTCAGTTTAGCTGCCTGACGGTTCATCCTTCATCCCTTCGCCTTTTTTTTCTTTGTCTTTCGGTTATTAATTATGGGATTGCGTGTCTTTTCATTTTGTCACATGTATAGGCTGAAGAAAATCAAATATGCTCGGCTTGGTTGGTTTATGTTCTCGAAATGGTTTTGTTTCGCGCACAAAAACAATGCGTTCCGCTCATTTTTATTACTTGAGATATTTTTTTTATATATTTTGTTGTTGTTGTTGTTGTTGTTGGTTTCATTGTTTTTCTTTCCTCCTTCAGTATCGGTTTTAGCTCATATCAAAAAAAAATCTGTTTCTTCTTGTTCTTGTTTTTATTAATACCATCTAAAAGCTAAGAACCTATAATCTATAAGCAAAAGTTATATCATCACTTTTGAACTCTATAATTCTAAACAATTTTCTTTTTCTCTGTTATTTTTCGTTTCGTTTCGTTCGTAAACAATAATATACTCCTTCATTTTTATCTCTGCAGTATTCATGCGGGGGCGGGCGGGGAGGTGCATTTTCACAACACAAGCTAAAGAAAAACTCGCTTCTTTAAATATTTATTTTCTTTTTTTTTTCTTCATTTAAACTATAGAGATCCATTAATTGCCGGTTTTTTCTTTTCATTTGTCGGATTTAATTTTCTTTTATCAACATTTTTTTTCTGTCCAGCTGTGCTTGTGAGTATGTGTCATATCACATTTCCAATGTGCCAATTTACGATTGGGTTTCGGGCAAATTTCGTTTTTATCTCTGCAGTATTCATGCGGGGGGCGGGCGGGGAGGTGCATTTTCACAACACAAGCTAAAGAAAAACTCGCTTCTTTAAATATTTATTTTGTTTTTTTTTTCTTCATTTAAACTATAGAGATCCATTAATTGCCGTTTTTTTCTTTTCATTTGTCGGATTTAATTTTCTTTCATCAACATTTTTTTTCTGTCCAGCTGTGCTTGTGAGTATGTGTCATATCACATTTCCAATGTGCCAATTTACGATTGGGTTTCGGGCAAATTTCCGCAGAAATTTTTTTAACTTTCCACAGAAAAATTCTGAAATTGAATTGAGTTTCGGAAGATTTGGATCTTCTTCTTCAATTTCATTAAGTTTTTGCTCAATTTTGTTTTTCTTTCCATTTTTCGCTCGATTTTTGCTTCTTAAAATTTTTGCGATTTTTCGCTCGAGCGAAAAAAAATTCGAATTTTTCTATCAAATTTTCGCGATTTTTCGCTTGATGACTTTTTTCTAATTTTGCGCGAAAAAAATTCGATTTTTCGATTTGGAACGTCATGACCCTTCAAATGTTCTCATTGAATATCTCCAAATGGTTTTTTGCACGATGGAGAAGATCGTTGATTTGGAAAGAATAGAAAAAAAAATCGCTTTGAACTTTTTTTTTTGTGCCTGAGATGCTACGAGGATTGGTTAAAGCGGCTTGATTAATCATATTCGATTTGAGATATTAAAAAAAAAAAATTTGTTGTGTGATTTGATTTCTTGGAAATGTACAAAAACACACATGAGATCTATTGCAACGGGTTGGCCACTGTAACCCCATCCACGTACACTCGTTCATGCAAAAACTCTCATTTCTTCTATTTGGAAATTTGCCTTAATCGGATCATTGCATTCGAATGTTGAATCAATATTTCGAATAAATCGTTAGATTTGAGTGAAAATGTTGAGACGTTTTGAGAGTTAAAACGTTCAATTGTCAGCCGATTGTCGACGGAGTATAAATTGATTGTGACACCAATTTAGCAGCTGAGCTATCGACTCTCAAATAGATTTGGCAGCCAATCGCATAGGCCATTCGATTTGGCTTTCGATGGTGGCACACATTGGAGGAAAATGACTTTGCAAAGCATCTACGCTAAACGCAATGGGAGGAGGAGGGGGTGGTGGATTGGTTGGAAAACAATTGTGTATTGTAAAAACCGGGAAACGAAATTTAAAATGTTCCGCAATGCTGTGAATTGCTCAATGAGCAATGCTCAATAAAGATTGATTGTTCGAAATTCCTTCACGTATTCCATATCATCCAAATACGTATGTATCTCTCACATAATCCGTTCGTTATTTTTTTTGTTCTCTATTCTCGCAATTTTATTTTCAACATCATTTTTCACTCTCTGTGTGTGAGCGAACTGTTGTTGCAATGACATTTTCACGGTCGCATGATCCACTCTATCCATATTGTTCTTGCGTATATATCATTCTCTCAATTAAAGTGCAAAATGTGTTATGTTTTGCTCTGTTTTCTTTGCATGTGTTTTTTTTCCTCTTCTATTGTTTACTCACACTGTGAGTCCCACAGTGGGTGTGTTTGTGTTTTATTCTAAAATATGTGTTGAAATCGATGATATTTCGTTTGTTTTTTTTTGTTTGTTAATTATGTGTTCTATCTCTTCTTTTCAAACTCTGTCATTCCATGTTTACTCTTCAAGAGATATTTGTATGCAATGAAATACTCTTTTATGCTTGAATTTTTCATGTCATTTAAATTACAAATTTTCCGTTTCAAACAAAATGCAATTCAAAAAACCAATAAAAAAAAATCGCTTCATATTTCTTTGATGCAGGTTTATTCCTTGTATCTCTCGCCAGTAATCTATTTGTTGCACTCATCGGCCGGTACAAAACGGTCGGTAGAAAAAGTTTTATATTTACATATGACAACCGCACATTGAATGAGCATTTCTGTGTGTCTGTGTCATGTGCATCGGTATTTTGATATAATGTGAGTGTGTTTTTTTTTTACATTTAGACATTTGTCGCTTAATTGTTCGATTACATCATTTCGAGTGGGAATTTGATTCGTAATTACTATTGTTAGTGCGGTTTTAGAATGAAAGAAAAAAACGACAACGAAATTAAATGAGTGAAAGAGAGACAGCGATCGATAGAAAGGGTAAGAGAGAGAGAGAGCGATATATGTAATAGAATGAGAATGTTTGTGAGAGCGAGATAGATTGAGAGCAACACAAAAAGGAAGTCTCTGAAAGAATGAGAACGAGCACGAGAGAGTGAGAAACGACTACGTCGTCATCGACGACATGCAGTCTCTCAGCACTCAGCGACTACGTTACAGCGAATGATGTGGTATGCGGAGCATTTAAAACTCATTAAAAACTGATTTGTTTTTTTCTTCTGCTTGCTCCTTGTTTTAAACACTATTGTTCTATATATAATATATATATATAAAGATTTTTTTTCATGAATTTTTTTTCTTGTTTGTTTGTTTCATCCCATTTTTTAATTTGTATTCACATCAATTGGCTTCAAATACTAATGAAAGACTTAATTTAACGAAAAAAAAACAAAATATTATTGTATGCGAGTGTTTTTCTCTGTATTTCTTAAAATTTGCGGTGTATGTGTGATGAATGTTTCATTCGATTTTATTTTTCTCTCTTTATCTGTTCTGCATTTTATTTTTTGAAGAAAAAAAATGGGCTTTTTATCTGCATTATTATCATGTGTTAGTGTGTGTGTGTTTTTTTTTCTTCTCTTTTCAAAACAGAATGAAAAACAAAAATTGTGTGTGTATGTGTTTTTCTCTGAAATTCTTAAGCTATACACTATTCTATTCTCTACGCCTAGTTATAATAAATATTCAGCAACATATGTTGTGAGTGCGTATGTGCTCTATATTTGATCACTTTTGCTTTGTTTTTGCGTTGTATGTATAATGTTTTTTTTTCTTATTTGTTTTTTTTTTTGTTTGTTGTTAAATGTTAATTAATTTTGTTGTTGTTGTTGTTGTTTGTAATGAAATATAAATTTCGTGATTGTTGACGAGGTGTGAGTGGTTGCATTTTAATCATGATGATATCAAATTATTGTCGTCTCTGCGACGATTCCATTGAAATTCGATTGAGTAAGATTTGATGCAATTGCATACAGATCACACTCCGTCAAACAAACAAAATCACCAAATTCTATTTCGTTTCGCATTTTTAGAATGACGGATGCGCGCGCGCACGCACCAGCCCACCATTCACGAAACAAATGACGGAATGAAATAATGCAAACGACCATATTCATTCCATATCACATCGCAATCGCTTTTTTTCTTTCTTTCTTTTCTTCTTCTTTTTAATTACAGTAAAACAGTAATGGCATGATGAACATGATAATCCAGATGAGAAAATCTTCAAATGTTCGTCGGGTATATTTTTTGTTATTGTATGTGTGTGTATTTGTGTTTGCATTTGTTTTGCGTGTCAGTTGTTGTTCATCCGTCAAAGACTATTATATAATCAAGACGTTTTTCGACTCCTTCCATCTTTGTTGCTGATACTGCTTTGATGATCGGCCTCTCTCAGCTGGACTGCAGATGATGTGTCTATGATGGATGCTGTCCATCATCATCCAAGTCGATTTTACGGTGTATTTTTTTTTCTATTTCAGTTACATGCTTGCGTCACGGTACGTTTAATATTGCCATATTGATTGTTACAGTTTTTTTTTGCGTGTTTGTTTTTAGATGATTTGTCGTTGGTGTGGATGATGGTCGGGCATTCATTCCGATAATGAACGATACAATTTGGTTTTTGCAACTAAAAAGTCTGGACTTATCATTATGGTGCTGCCTCTTGCCAAATTTCTGTGATGAAAAAAAAACGAAACAAAAAAGAAATTCATTAATTTAATTGAATAAATTTGTTTATGTCATGTGACAAGTTGGTGAATTCATTCATTTTAATGTAGAAACTCAACGAATATTCATCCATTGCCATTCAGACATTTTTATTTTAGCTCAAAAGTTTTCAATATTTCTCATTTTAACTCGCAGATTCCCGAATTTGTTTCAAAAATCGTCAATTTTCATCTAAAAATCGTCAATTTTGATCCAAAAATTCTCAATTTCGACCCAAAACTTCTCAATTTTGATCCAAAACTCTTCAATTTTGATCCAAAAGTCTCCACTTTTCCCCCCAATTCAATTCAGAATCCATCAATTTCTCTTTCATTTCTCTCTGAAATAGCGCAGCTTGCATGAAAAATTGCCAACCAATTAAATAAACATAAAAGATTCGCTCGAGAAAAAAAAAACGTCTGACAAAAATATTCGAAGCGAAAAAAAGGTCCATGATTTAAATGACGTTGACCGTTTGAATGCGAATCAACATAAATATATATTTTTGGGGCGCGTGTGTGTCATTTTCGCATCGCGCAAAATGTGAATGACACCGTTAAATTTGTTGACATCATCTCAGCGCGATTCGTTTCCATCAACAAAAAATTTGCACATTTTTTTTTTCTCGTTTCGGTCGTTGCGTACGCATGGCTCGCAAAAGTGTCATTTTAATTCTACGTAATGTGGAGAAAATAAGCCTACAACGATTTTGTCATGTGAAAAGCAACATTTTGCCGTGTTAATCCCAGTTGATGCGATGAAAAGAGTATGCGATGCGAAAAAAGAAAACATAGTTGAATAGTGTTACGAAAAGAAATATTGGGAGATGCTCATGTGCACAAAAAAAATTTATTTGTTGTGCCACAAGCGAACGAGAAAGAAGCGGCTCACACGAGCCAGCAAAAAAATCATTTTTCAAATATGACAGTTCATAAAAACAATGGCAGCTCGTGTATTGAGGAAAGTTGATTTTTTCCTTCTCGGCTGGGTCAGATAGAGAGAGAGAGAGAGAGAGAGAGAGAGAATCAGTTCATGTTCACATATTTTCTACAATTTGGCTTTTGAATTGTTTGATGTGTGGTGCTCTCGCGCGCGCTTCCTCAATTCGACTTGCCCCATGCGAAGCTTGAAATATGGCACGTGTGACATAAAAAATTAGCCGAAATTAGAAAACGATAATTGGTAGTGTAGTAAAAATAGAGGCGAACAGAATCGAAAAAAAAACACACACACAAAAAAATGATGTTTGCGTCAGAGGTGTCAAAACAAATGTTCGATTTAGATCTCTTAAGTGCACAACAGTTGCTTTTTTTCTTCATCGTTTTCTCAGTTTTGAAAAAGTGATTATGCAAAGAGAGTGAATATGAGTGATTTTTTTTTCTTCCTTAGTTCGTTTCGCACATTGAATTTCACGTGTGCTCGCCTCATATAATTATGCATCGCATAAGCCATGGCAAGGAAAATCATTTGCAATGCGAAATTTTTGTACACAAAAACCATTCATCGACAAAGAAATCCACAACTGAACATGGGCCGACCGACCAAGATCATCAAGAGATACAGACAAGATCGAGTGGATTTGTTGTTGAGTTGTGTGTGCTTAATGAGATTTTTCATGCAGATTTGATGGTGCGCGAGTGCACTTGTCGATTTGATGCAGACAACCAACGATTTTCCATTCAATGCTGAACATTATTCATTTTTCTTCGTCGTTAATTTTGCATTTTTCACACAAATGTTCGGTTTTTCTTTCTAATTTCGATCATTTATAATCGATTGCAATTTGCACCGGAATGAAAAATTAGAAATACATACGGCCGAAACCAAAACCAAAAAGTCTTTCCATTGAAATGTTCAGTTGATCAAATGTGATAAAGAATACTGAACAAAAAAAAGTGCCAACAAAGAGAGAAAAACCGATTGGCCAAACTGAATGGCTCAGAGATGTGGAAACAAAGCGGCAAAAAATAGGCAATGCACGCCAAATCGAAGAGATCAGCGTAGATAAAAGCAGCAAAACAGCCGAGTGAGATGCTGGGGTCGATGAACGCGTCAATGCATGAAATTTGTATGGTGTATGTGTGTGACCCATACACACGGCGCACGTATTGACAATATACGCAGCACAATTTCACATTTGTAATATTATTTTAAGAAAAAAACCGCCACACCGGAGAGAGAGAGAGAGAGGGAAGCTAGAGCGAGAGCTGACGCGCACACACGAAACCACTGGCATAGAAATGCTTGAAGAGAATGAAACAAACAAAATAGCAGCAGCAACAACGACGACGACGAAAACAACGAAAAAAAATGAAAGCCATTTTCAAAGTGCTGCAATTGTATTTTCACCGTGATTTGCACCCATATTGCCTCAATTACCTCGCCAAAACTCTCTCAACATTATCTATTGGTTTCGTTAAGTTTTTTTTGTGTGCTATTCGTTCGTTTGGTCGAATCGTGCAATTGCGAAATCGCCTAATCGAATCGCAGTCGCGTGCGCTCGCGCGCAGCGCACACATGCTTCGCGAAGAATCGAGCGAGTGATCGCAATTTACGCCAACCGAAACCGGCCACACTTTTATGCAAGCGCGTTAATTTACTTTTTCGTATTTGCCATTTAGGAACGAAACAAAAAAACCACATCAACAAAAACGCTTTTTCTCTCTCTATATGTTGCAAGCACATAGCACACACACATTTTCTAGCTTTGAGGGCCAGTTTCCCTCTTGTGTTTTTTTTTCTACAGCCCAGCTCCCGTGTGTTGTGTAAAATAGCGAACGAGCGAACGAGAGAGAGAGAGAGAGAGAGAGAGAAAGAAAGAGAGCGAAGGAGCGAGAGGTAGCAAAAGAAGGACTAAAAGAGACAGCAAGAGAAGGCACGAGAATGAAAAAGAGAATAAGTGAGTGAGTTCAAGCGCAAACAATAAATTTATGTTTATTTCGATTGGCATTTTGGGTGTGCGCCTGACAACACCACGAACGTGATGAATAAAGAGACACATAAACTGCGAAATCGAGCAGGGAAAAATCGGGTAATGTTTTGAATGAGAAACTGAAGCTGAAAAAAGCTCGCCAATTACAATTCCAAACATATAATAAATAACACGTCGAATGAAAAAAATAAAACCACACACACAATAATAACGGTTTCAGTGTGTTTTTTTCTTTCTTTCTTGTACTTACTTTAAAAACTGTGGCAGTATTGATGTCCATCCACTTCGATCCTGCTTCAAGGTAAGATATAATTCGAAAGTTGAGACTGTATTTGGATCTAATTGCAGCGATGCTATTCTTCTGCTCCGTCGAACGAGATAGAGTAAAGCGAGCGAGACCCCGATTTTGTAGATCAGCCGGTAGATTGAAGAAAGGTGAATCGTCGAGAATCAGCA
Source organism: Sitodiplosis mosellana (assembly GCF_009176505.1). Lineage (NCBI taxonomy): Eukaryota > Metazoa > Arthropoda > Insecta > Diptera > Cecidomyiidae > Sitodiplosis > Sitodiplosis mosellana. The sequence continues at coordinate 1,390,500 of NW_022601403.1, read as the reverse complement.
AGTGAAAGAGAGAAAAAAAAGAAAAAATCGCAATAAATTTAATAGTTCTTTGCGCTCAATTTAAATGCTAAAACCTAAAGCATATAATATGTATGAGTAAATAATAAATTAAAAACAAACAAATAAAAATACGAAGCGAATCGCAAAATGTACACGTAAATAAAGTAAGCGTACAGCAGAGAGTCGTGGGGAGCGAGAGAGAGAGAGAGAGAGAGAGAGCGACTCGAGAATGAAAAGCAGAACATGTCGTGTTTTAATGATGAAAACAGAGAGACGGCGAGCAAGAGACTGAGCAGCAAAAGAACTATCCAAAGCTCTATGGTGTGTGCACCAAGTGAACGCGCAGATCGAGTCTCTCAGCGGCGTTCAGCTAATACCGTAAATCATGTGTAAATAGTGAATAATTTGTTATGTTGGCTTGGGCTGACTGGCCGTTTTTCTGTATCAGTAAACGCGACATTGCCATTTTGCCAGTATTACTATGATTATGACGACGACAACGACGACGACGATGAGATCTCATTCTATACCTCAACTGTATACCGTGGCTCGGTGCACAACATTCTCTCTTTCTCCATTCGAACATCGTCGTCGAGACAACTGCTGTTGACATGTAAAACTCATGGAGCATTTTATCGCTAGTGCTTTTGATCGGGTTAAATGTGGCGTGTGTGTATGGTTTTGCCACTGCTGCTGCTGCGGCGGCTGTTTTTATTGTTGTTCTTAGCTAGCTAGAGAGAGCAAAGCAGAGCACTGTTCTCGTTTCGCCCATTCATCACTCTTTCTCTTCGGGATTGGCCGAGTTGTATGTGTCCAATGTGATGTCGAGACCCGATCCACCGAGTGAAATTAAATGCATGATGTTCTCATTACTTCACATTATACTTGTCGCACCGAGTTTGTGTTTCGCATGAATTTATTAGTGTTTTGTTTTTGCCATTTAGCCATACATACACTCACTCTATCGCTATTGCTGGTTGGCTCGATGTAGCAGAGAGAGAGAGAGAGAGAGAGAGAGCGAACGATGGACGGTGAACTCGATTCGAATCTACACACATACACACTAGATCAAAACTTAATGATTATTATCATAATATCGGAAGGCATACACAAGACCGAATAGCGCGACATGTTTTAATTTTGATGTCGCCAGTAGACCTGATGCCCAACTTGATGTCGATCCTCTATGATGCGTATCATCACATTGAATATATATATATATGCTACTCGTCGTCGTTGTCGTTTATTATTGCTGTTCAATGTCTTTTCTCTTACTGCACGCGCGCACCCAAGCACACGCTCCTCTCTGATGATTTGTGCCCAGTGTTGGAGCTTTGTTTTTTCCAAATGGACGTTTAACACACAAACCCAAGATTTTTCCGAAACATCGATTCTTATTGTTGGCGTCGCTGTGTGTGTGTGTTTGTGTGTGTTTGTATGCCCGGTGTGAGATGGACGCACCATTGCAATTCAGTCCAAACTGGCTTATAGTCTCTCTGGCTCATTCGCATCAAAATCTCATGTGCACATTAATTAATTTCAATTACGCGCAAATTGAACAAGTTTTTCGACGTTCAACTGCAACTTAGACTCACAACCGACACGCGCAATCGACCGAGCTCGAGCGAAAAAAGAGAAGCAAAGCGATAGAGAAAGAGAGAGAGAGAGAGAGCGCTACCAATAAACAGCAGTGTGACATAAATGATGCCATGTCAAATGCGTTTTTGCACATCTCAATAGTCGTCATCGTTCGAATTTTACAGTTTTATGACATGAGCCGGCGGGTGAACGGTTTGCTTGTGCAACAGCAGCTCACAATCAACTGGGACACAGGTCGATCTGATGGATCTTGTGCTATTCATTATCTCCGTTCACCGACTCGATGTTCCATACACAAAAAAAAGACAATACACACACACACACACACACACCATTTTTCTCTCTATTCACTTCATTTAACTAATACGAAAATTAGAGAGACTGAGCTTGTGTTCTGGATGGACGCCATTTGTATCCAATGAACTCACTTGGGCCCACACACTCACATTCATTTCAGCTCAGCTCATTTCGTATGTGTGTCTCTGTGTGCGCTATTTGTTTTTTTCATCTGTTGGTCGCTTGTTGTTTTTGGCTTTAAATTATAATTTTAGCTGATTGCCGCGTAGGCGGTGCAAATGCAGCGACAGAATCGTATATCTTTCGGTTTCGATTTGCAGCCAAAGCGAAATCGTTATTGTTTCATCATGTGTTTTCAAAAGCCGCAACCAGACCCGAGCATGAAACTCATAAGCAACACTTTTTTTTTGTTGATCATAAACAGCGTACGCGACTCAGCGCACCGAGATCGAAAGAATAGAAGAGAAAAAATCGTAATAATCAAGATCCATTTAATAAATAAACCATCAAACGGGGACAAATGAAATGCTTAGATGTGAACAATGACATTACATTTCGGTCGGTCGGTCGTTTGTTCGCTTATTTTTTTGCCGCTGCTACTGCTACTGCTTCGTTTGCTCGCTCGCCAAACGAGCGCTTTCACGTGTTCCATACAGAACAGCTGAAGCAATAATTTTAATAATTTTTTCTATTGATTCAGTGAACGGGTTGGTGGTTTGCTGCTGCCATTGTTGCCATGGCTCTGTTTGCGTTTGGGTTTTTTGGTCGAAAATGACATGCCAGAATGTGTGTATTTAATATCGTTCGGCCGACTACAATAATTATATTCATTCGTACTTCGATTTTTTTTCCACGTTCGTATACTCGTTCGTTGTCCGATGTGCGATTACATAACAAATTCGCATTCGATTGTATAGACAGTGGTGTGTATTTGTTCGCGTGCACAATTTTTTTTTGCTACCAATTAATATCATGATGTGTTTTTATTTGTTCCTGTCGTCGTTTTCATCGATGCATACATAGATTCAGGTTCTCTTTCATTTCATTTCGTTTGTTTTTTTTGGGTGAAATATGGTTTGTGACCGATTGGTGCTACTGTTGCTGCTGTTATTGCTGTTGCCGCTAACTCTCCATTTGCCTCTCAATCAAATTCACATTTCATCGAACCGCGGCGTGAACGCCCCGAAACAACGAAAACAAAAAAAAAATAAATCGATACACAATTGGCAACGATACACACAGCAAAATATCAATTCAAATTGATCGGATTTAATGATTATAAATAGGGCGTTAAATCCCGCCACTGTCCAGCCTCGTCCACACACACAGCGTATTACAATAAATTGATATACGCGTTGTTTTTCGAAAATTTATTCGGACATTAATTATTAGAGATGGCAAAGAGACAAAGCCAAATAAATCCCGTTATGCTTGATGCTCGCGCAAACAACGCGCTCGCGCCATGTAAATCGCATAATTTTACCATATAATTTGCGTTCAATTTTTCTGAACCGAGCGCTGCGCCATACATTCGATTTAACTCTCTCTGTCTCTCTCGCTCTATTCAACTCTGTCTCGCTCTATCTCTATCTCTATCTCTCTGTCTCTGTCTCTCTGTAGTTTTATCTTTGCCTCTGTATTGCGTCCGTTTAATGCGTAGCGGTTGATTGACGCCGAAAAAGATTAGCCACGCAACGGAAAACACCGGCAAGAAAAAAAGCACAGCAGCTCGAAATAGAGACAAAAGAGGAATACAAAAACAAACACCGAGAGGTAAATAAACGCGGAGAAAATAGCGCGACAAACGGAACAATCGATCTGCATATGATCAATAAATTGCAATAAATTAAATGTCATAATCGAGAAGAGAAAAACAAATCAGTTGGTCGATGGAAAAAAAATCACGCTGTTAAAATGAAAGGTGATGCAATTTTCAAGTCGACCCAAGCTTGTGAGCTTGAGCAGACCATTCGATTTTGGATCGATTCATTTGCTGTGTGTGTTAATTTCTCAATTAGGGCGTTCTATTGAGAGGTGTTGTGAGTGAGTGAGTGAGAGAGAGAGAGAGGTAGCAATTAAAAACTGCAAAAATTATGATTTAACACAATTAGTAATCATCCTGAATGGGAAAAGCATAGCGTTGCCCCTTCGAAAAGTGATGGATGTGCACCACTGTATGTATGTACGTTCAAAACACGTATAAAACATTCATATCGACTCCCGTTTTGCAGTCCGCACAATGGCCATCGCGACATGTGTTTGCGTTTGGTGCACGATTTAGTTTTTTTTTTTTGCTCGTCATTTTCAGACCAAATCGACGGATCAAATATACATATTTTGAAACCGATTTCACCAAATCAAACAACATACACACATATATATGCTTGCTACGGCCGCTACCGCCACTGTTCAGTTCTAAGCCCCACAAGCAGCCGAACAACAGCAACATAAATTCGCAAACGTTCACGTTACGCACGACTTGATAATCTATTTTTCATAATAATTTTTAAATATTTGTTTACGTTTTTCAAACAAAACAGAAGAAAAAAATTGGACGAGGAAAAACAATTGAGGCTCGTTGTTATTTTTTTCTTGGTTTATTCTCTCGTTCAAATTGCCTTGGCATATGAATGCTTCGTGTTACTTCGACTTTGTTAGAGTTTTGTTTTTTCGTTGCTCTCTATCAATGTGCATACTAAAGTTGGCATACATGAAAACCACAGCCAATTCATTCACACATACACACCGTCCATTCGATGGCAATCATGGCATAGGAAGCGCAGAAAACCGCGCGATTTCACATATTATGATAAACAAAATGCGTCAAAAACAACAACAACAACAGAAGAAATTCGCTTCGCTCCGCTCTGCGTTCTTGAGTTTTTTAGTTACTTAATCTATTTTGTTGTTTCACAACAAACTATTTTTTGGCGCACTACATGAAATGTATTTCATCAAAGTAACTTTGAAGTAATATATTTATTTGTAAAATGAATTACAAGATCTTGGTTTAATTTCTTTTTTTGAAATATACTGCCTTTGGTTTAAATTAAATAAATAATATGAGCATAGAATCTAAAATCACTTTAATTCTGGTCAAGACGGTCAGAAAATATTATACGAAAAATTAATATAATTTTTAAACAACATTTTATCATAAAAATTTGATTGGCGCTTCGAGATATTATGCACTTATTTGTCGTTACTGCCACTGTTTTCAATTAAATAAAAAAATATGAGCATAAAAAATCAAATTTACCATAATTTGTTTCAACACTCAAAAAGTATCTAGGAAAAAAAAGCAGATTAGTAGCTCTACATTTCATGTAGTGCTAAAAACGATATCAAGAATACATAGTGTATTTAAAAGAAAATCAGCCAGCAGCGACCAACACGCAAACACACATGAAATGAAAAATCAAACAAAACGTGTTATTTTGAAATAAATCCATTCACAATGAACGAACGGTACAATTTGAAACGGAAAACAAACAAACGAAATATATTGCTTTTGTAAACATGACGATTCGACACAAAGAAATCGTATATCTCTCTCTCTCTCTCTATTTTCTGATTGTGCGTGTGCAAAGAATGGGGCGCAATCCGAAATAAAATACAAAAAAGCGAGAGAAAAAAAGAGTCCAAACGAATGGGTTATATTACCTTGTATTATTTGGTTCGTCTTCGAATTCGATGTAGATGATTGAACCGCGAATACCGCACGGCTCCTTTTCCGACATGACAATCAATTCCGATGCAATGCGATTCAATAAATCGGACGGTAATAACACTTCGGTACAGGCTAAATGTTGACTTTTCGCCCGTCGCAATTCATTTTGAAGACGTAATGCCAACGATTGTACTGCCGATTCATCGACAACGGTGGTGGTCGTTGGATCGCTACTGCCATTTGTTAATGGTGTTGTTGGTGTGGTGGTGACGGTGGTGGTGATTGTGTTGTTGGATGGTGATGTAACTAAATCTGGTTGATTGGCATAGTTTGGAGCTAAATTCTCTGTGGTTGCTAATTTATTGGCCCGATTTGTGTCAGCTACCGCATCGGAAGCTGCATTAATTGTGTTATTGTTGTTATTGTTATTATTGTTGATGTTGTTCTTATTGATAATGGCGGTTTTTGTTGTTTGTGATACGCCGGAACCGGTTTTTGGTGAGGCGCTCTTCAAATGGCGATTTGTTGCAGGCGGTGTCAGTGGCCTAGTCCAATCTGTGTAGAAGAAATGAGAAGAGAAAAACAAAGATCGCATTAGTATTAAAATATTAAGAGAAAATTACGTACGTGTGCGTGTCTGATTTGTTTTTACAACGCTACCATAAAAAATGATTTAGGGCTATATTGCCGGTGCGGAAATGTAAATTTGATGCACAGCATTTTGACCAAAAAATTATTTGGTGAAACAGAAAGACAAAAAAAAAGGTTTTCATCCAAAGATGACGACATCGCAAATGCTTTTCAGAATTTAGCATAGCGATGACGGCAACCAGGGAGATATCGTATTTCGGGCAAATGTAATTACAATATATAAGAGAGATTTGAGAGACGCACGATATGCCTCAAGAGCACATCGTACATTGACAACTAAGTGAAGTGAAAAACAAAATTCACAGCACAACACCAAGATGGAAGAGAGAACAGGAAGGGCAAAGCGTATGTGAATGAGAGAAAGATTTTTCAAGCATCCACTGAATCAAAAAGGAAACCAACACACAAAAGCATTAAGCATAAATTCATGAAAACTGGGAAAATGTTTATGATTTTCCCATCGTTGTCGCTGTTCCTGCTGCTGCTGCTGCTGCTGTGAAATTCGTCAATAAATTTTACAGCCAAGCGCAATTTATTTATAGGCATTGCATGAACAGGCGGTGCAAGCAACAAAGAACGAGAGACACACAGAGGAAAAGTCAATAAATAATAATTATATGGCCATTAAAAAAACGCATACGATGTTATGCGATACACAACACTTAACCGAAAATTGTATAGATGAAAACGCGAAATATGCGTACATTGTATGGCGTACAATGTAACAAAGGCATAGTCGGCATCCATACACACTCACACACTCACACACAAACAGCCAGCCAGAGCACATACAGCAAATCATTGGCATGGAAGGAAAATTATGTGGCATATTACCAACGCCGAGGCACAATACACACTATGCTGCCTCTCTCGTTCACAATAAATATTAATACCGAAACCCAGAAGAGAAGAGAAACGAAGAAGTAGAAGAAAAAAAACGGATGCGGATGAAAAGCGACCGAACCAACGCACGAACGAACGACCGAAAAGAGAAACAAGAAAATGAACAGCTGATTGACTTGGCTTTTGTACTAAATGTATATATTCCGTTCAATGAGTGGTACTGAATTTATATGCATGTATATCGGTCGGTCGTCAGGCAGGCAGAGCGATGGCAATGGAAATATTTTCTCTTGTGGGTCTGTAATTAAGCCAAACGAGAAAGAATGGCGAGAGAGAGAGAGAGAGAGAGAGAGAGAGAGAGAGAAAGAGAGAGAGAGAGAGAGAGAAAGAATAATTTCTATATAAAAAAAAGAACGAACAAGATGACGACAGCTAACACACAGCAGCATTGCATTGAAAGAGATGGCGAACAACAACGAACGGAAAGAACAATATTGTATGTATGGCTTAGGTTTTTTTAAATTTATTTAAAGTTGATTTTGGCTTATTCTTCATTCCCATCCATAATTGATGAGGCAAGAGTCATCAATTTTTTCTTTCTTTTCGTTTGATTTCGTTCATTTTTAAAAAACATTCCCTCGATTGAGCGAGAAAACAACAATTTCGGAGGCGATACAAGAATAAGCTGATTTATAAGTTGCTTCTTCGTCTTCTTTCTCATCATCCTCCTTTTAATCCACAAGAAGTGGAAAGAACCTTTGACTCAATGGTTTGAAAATAGCCTAGTGTTTTGGTGAAAGGTTTTTTTTTTCTTTCTTCGTTTCTTATCGTTACTTCTTTGGTTCTGTTTTTAATTCTAAATTCTGTTGCACAACAACCGATTCTGTTGAACCAAAGAAATGCTCTGCTAAAATAATCAAAGCAGATTATGAAAAAAAATAGGCAGCAAAAAATCACCATCAACAGCAGCAGCAGCAGCAGCAGCAGCAGTTACACGAGAGCAGAACAGCGCAACAAACATTTATTTTCCTTTCCATTTCGATAAACACATAACACGGCGAGAACGAACACATCGAACGCGAGAAGGGTAAGTGAAGGACATTTATCGAATGTGCTGATGTCATAAAGATGGTTTTTAACCAAAAAGACATACATTCAATGTTTCATTCGCTCTCGCTCGCTCGCTCGCTTGCTCGTTCGCACATTTCCTTCAGTCGGTCGGTGTTTGTGTGCTACGAGAGTGAACCAAAGTAAGCTTGTGCAGTGCACACAGAGACCCCGACAAACTGGAGTGCAAAGTGGATAGATATTTTCTCTCTCTCTCTCTATATATATATAATGTGAATGGAGAGAAAAAAGGGAATAAAAATCGGTATGTATTGCCGTTGCGTTTTGTGTCAATGTCGTGTCCCTTGTAAAAGCATTCAAGTGTGAGGTTTTTCTCGTCCATTCAGCACATTCCACACACAAATACACACCGTTTTTCTTTTGTATATTTGCCGATCCAAGCGAGAGAAGGAAAGAAAGGAAGAAGAAGATGGAAGAAAAAATCGTTGTCATCGGCATCTAGGATTTAATGCGGGTGATTGCGGATGCTATTTTAACTCATATTATAGCAACGACAACACACATACACACACACTGTAGAGATTGATTAAAATTCAAATTCACGCCTCAACATCATCAACTACATTTTGGGCCCCGAAAATCCCAGGCGTAAATCTACATAAATAATATCATCAATTTTTTTCTCTCTCTCTCTCACACTCTCTCCCTGGTTGCTGTTGCCATTTGAATTGAAGCGAATGAAATGAATCGGGTGCCGAACAAGAGAAAGAAAAAAAACTCTTTTTTTTTCTGTTTTGTTTCATTTGTCATCGAATGATTGTGTTTTATGTATATTCTATCTCGCCGTGTGTGTGCATCATTTTTCGTTCTTTCGCTTGCTAAATCTGACAACAATGAGATTTGAAATCTCATCTCACTCGCTCTCTCGCTCACTACATACACACACACGCGTGTCAAACAATGGCATTGACAGTCGAAAAGCCGATATCTCTACGTGTGTACGTTGAGCAAAAAGAAGGGGTGAAATGCTGCGAAAATCAAAAGCAACTTACAAAACGCTTATGAATATCACTTCGCTTAACGGGATTTATATTTTTCACTGCTTAAAGTGAGTGAGTGCGGCAAAAAAAAACACACAAAAGCATCGATTGTGCGAATGACGACGACGATGAAGTGAAGCACGATGGATGGATCGCACATAAAAATGTGCGGCTTCTGATGGAACCGAATGGCAAAACGATGAAGAAGGAAGAAAAAAACAACAACGAGAGCGAAAATTGACATCTCGTTGATAATTTACGACTGGCATTCGTTCATTGTGTGTGTGTCTTGCTTGATGCTTGTAACCGCTTTCGTATGTGCATAAAATACATTTTGTCAATTTTAGTCGAAAACATGCACCATCTGATGTATGAGCGAGCAATTTTCGGTTATTTTTCTGTGTGTGCTCTGCCGTGGTTGTTGTTGATTTCCTTTATTTTTCGCATTACGAGCTTGCTTGAGGCTGAGAATAGAAATTCAATTACGTATGCAACGAATGAAGGAAAAAGAATGCCGCGCGTACTAACAATCACTGAAAATGAGAATTTTGGCATTCAATGGAGGCGGCTGCATCATCATCACCACCATCACTGCCACCACCACTACCACCAGAATAAATACCACCAGTAAACTAAACCAAGCTCTAAACACCGAACACAGACGAGTGATAGAAAGAAAAATAAAACGTACAACGCAAGAAGAAATCGATTCATCACCATTGAGAGTGTGGCGCAGAAAAGAGATGAATGCTCTGCTCTTACATTGTCTTTGACGGCTTCAATACCAACGAACATTGTTCATTGTCTCAGTGCGAACGCGCGCGCCAACAGAGAGAGAGAGAGAGAGAGAGAGAGCATGTGTACGTGCTTCGATGACAAATTGGCTTGTTTTCGCATGATACACATCATTTCAATGAAAATACATTCAATTCATTCCCGTTCGCTTTTTTCCATCTGTCACCAGAGAGCAAAGGAAAAAAAGCGACGAAGGCAAAGAAAAAATCTCTCTACGCGAAAATGTAATTGCCATGTGTTTATAATACATTTGTGTGTATTCCATGTTTGGAATAAATTCGGGTTTTTTGTCAGGGCGTCACTTTAAGTAATATTTCGTGCAAATGCAATGCCATTTAGAATGTTAAGAGGGCGGCCAAAGAGAGTGACGGCGGCAGCAATGGTGGCGGCGGTGGTGGCAAAATCAAAATCCTTTAAATAAATCAAAAGATAAATAAGAGAGGCGTCCAGGATGCGGCTTCTTTATCTTAAAGCCGACAATTGTATGCATTGCGAATGAGTGGCAAGAGCCAAAGGTCCAATTTGTTTTCTTCCTCATCGTGGCTGTTGTTGCTGTTAATGTGCTGTGGAGTTTTTTTTTTATTCCTGCTGATGTATGCAGACTATGACCCTAACCTATGCTCATTAAATACGTGACCGAAATGACCGAAAACTGAAACAAGCGCACTCTTCTTCCGAACAACCGATTTGATAGATACATTTCGTTACGGAATGTCAGTTCATTTTTCTTAAACCAATCCGGGGGCGGCCATAGTGAAAACAACAACCAGCTGAAAATGGAAAAGCGCACGGAAAAAAATTACAGCAGCAGCAACAATAACAACGACAACAGCGTCAGAAACAGAAACAGCAATAGGAGCAGCAGCAGCAGCAGCTCGAAATGATAATGGTAGGCAAACGATACCATTAGAAAATATATCCATTTGATGGTTTGCTGCATTTTCATTCGGGGGCCCTTTTCGATTATACACACAACCACATACACATATACACCGATAGAACAGCTGTTTCGATTTTCTTTGCATCCCACACGCCGCACGCACACTCATTCATTCACACATACATACACACACACAGAGAGAGAAACACACGCATGCCGTTATATACGTATACACAGTACATAGCCATTTCATACAGCTGATGGCTTGAATCTTGCACTGACTCACATCAAATCAAATAGAGAACAGTCACACACAGTAAATGTACATACACACAGTAAATGGCGATGAGGCGAGCGCACATACAGCGCAGCACTATACACCCAGTATAAGTGGAGTTAGTGAGTGAGCGAAAGAGAGATAGAGAAAAGTTACACACATTTTTATGGGTTTTTCGTGCGATGTTGCCATCGTCGTTGTTACTGCCGCTTGTTGGCGTTCAGTTGAATCAAATTTCCGATTCCAAACCGGGGGGTAACAAAAATACATGTACATTCATCAACCGGCCGATATATTCGTTCGCTCGCTCGCTCGTTCGTTCGGCTGCTTGGTTTGGTCCGTTCGAAAGTATAGAGAATGCGTGTAATTTGTACATTTCAATTTTGGTTATAAATTTTCTGATTGATAACATGACGGCTATTTTTATAGAATTTTATGGAGCTGTTATTGTTGCTTTTATTCGAGCGGATACACACGCACATCAAGCTCCCATAACAAACCAACTTTCGTTCAAAACACATTTGGTTTTTTCTCTTACTTGGACAATTTTCTTTCTTCTCTCCTTTCGAATGAGAAAAGAACGAGAAAATTCGAAAAGAATCGCCTGAAATCGATATATCGCTTGATCCATGAAATATATCGAATAGCCGATCATCCGTTCAAACCAATCTAAAATCCATCTGATTGAGCTTGTCCTTGCATGCGAAGGTATTTATTGTTGTTACTGCTGCTGCTGCTGCTGCTGCTGCTGCTGCTGCTGTGTTTGAATTGTGTGAATGTTTCGTTTGCATGTCATGCTCTTCATTTTTCCTTGTCGTCGCTTTAGCCATGGTTCTTTTTTTCCCTGCAGCATACCATCAGAAGCAGCATTAGAATTTACCATTAATATTGGCCTGAAGACAAGATGCGTTTCGAATTTCGGATTGAAGCAGCCACATGGAAAATGGCTCGACATAGCATTCGGTTTCAATTTTTCAGGGCGAACAAAACAGAATGGAATGGAATAAAATGAAGAGAAAAAAACGAGAGACGGAAAAATGCGAAAGACAGAGAACAAGAGCATAAATTGCGAATGGTTCGCATACTGTTGGGAGGAGGGGGGGAAAAATCGAAAAACAAACACACCATTTAAAATACCATTTGACTTTGCTCAATGTCATAACGTGTAACACAACAATTAATCGAATCTTATTAAAGTTTCTAAAGCACATCGGGGCAATCAAACAAACAAACCAAGTGCGAGCGCATACAAAGCATACATCCAACGATGATGATGATGATGAGGAAAAAAAAGCGAGCGGGCGAGTGAGCTAACAAACGGACAAAGTAAGCTCGTTCGCGCTATGGGCCTATATGTTCTTTGTACAGCGGCCCATTGTTTTTCTCTCTCTTTCTCTCGCTCTTGCGATTTAATAAAAAGGCTCTTATCCAACAAACAACCATTTCCGCCTTCAATGATGGATGTACAGCGTTTTTGGCATATTGTCTGTTGTGATCATTGTGAGAGCCTTTATGGGCTTCACAGCATCGGTTGTGTGTAGTTTTTTTTCCCTATATATATATCTAAATTTGTTTTTTTTCCACTCTTGTCGCTTTTGGCTTCAAATTGCCCGCGCCTTCCCGCACTTTGCTTCGATACACACACAGAAAAAAAAATTAAATTGATTTATTTTTGGCATCGTGCCCGCGTAACAAACAAAGCAAACACTTTCAAAGGCAAATGTTTCGCTTCATTCTTCGACTTGTTCTTCTTCTTCGTCGTCGTCGTCGTCGTCGTCGTCGTCGTCGTCGTCGTCGTCGTCGTCGTCGTCGTCTTTCATCCGTTATTGCTGATGTGATGTGCTGTCGGTTGATTTTTGTTTTGTTTCGGTATGATTTGCCCTCTATCTCTCGTGCTGTGTGTGTGCTCATGCCATATATGTATTTTAATTTGGCTGGATAGTGTCGAAAGCGAGAAGAACAAAAACGGGAGCAATTTTGCGATATTACAAAACCACATACACGTTCACATCATCAAAGCATCGATTTAAATATAGAAAATGGCTCGATGATGCTCATTTGTAGCAACGCATCAAAACCAATCAACGAAACAATAAAAAAATCATGTGTGTGTATGTGTGTGTACGTGTTTAAGGTCGCGGTGGGCTGAAGAGCGGAAATTTGCTCGACAACAATTTTCACGTTCAAACTAGTTCAAACGTGAATTAGAAGGTGAAAATGTCAAACAATGGCACACGAGAATTAATCAACGGAATTGTTTCGCATGGGATGGGATTGGGCTATGGAGCGGTGGAGGCCGCTTCAATGTGCACACACTGTTTATTGTTGTTGCTGCTGCTTTTTTGTGCGAACATTTGTCCGTCACAACAACAACAACAACAACAACGAAAAAACCACATCGAACCAATCAAATTCGATTGAAATGTTAGCCGTTCGGTTTTTACAGCTTTTGAGCTAAAAATGTTCCAAATTGGACGCAAATAATAGTGGATTTTCATATTTCGGCTTGCCATTTGAATTATTATTATGGAATTTAATGAGGAACAAGACGCGAGCACAACAACGTCAACAATAACGTCAACGACGACGTCGACGACTGGCCGGTAGATGATGAATAATAACACAACAAGCGCATACACAATTGTGAATGCTGTTGCTTTTTTTTCTTCTTCTTCTTCTCACTCTCTTTCCTCACTGGCTTGTACTTGCCATAATCAAGTATTTACTAATGAAAAGGCTAAATAGTCGAACGCAACCGCAGTACAACATTGTTGCCGGCTCAACAAATGAACATACATCGCTCAATAATTAACAAGTCAATGTTTATTGTACGTTGTTGTTGTAGCGTTTTTTTTATGCAGCCGCAGTCGCAGCAGCAGCAGCAACAGTATAATTATTCGTGATGTGATCGAAATTGAAAAGTACACACATTTCCTATGAGCCCATTTGACTACACTGGCAAATGTGTTTTATTCATATTTTTTTCGTTGTTGTTGTTATTGTTTTGTACTTTGTGTGCTGTTGTTGTTTAATTTGCTGTTGCTATTTTATTTCTTTCATTTTGCAGTGGCTCATAAATTTTGCGCTTAGCATTTTAACGTTCGTTCCGCCCGACGAATGTTATATGCTTTGGCAAACACGGCAGCGATATAGAGCGAGAGACTCACACCATACGTTTAGAATATCATAGTCAAATACTGTCCTCATAAATTATTTAAAAGAATTATCGAGAGAGAGAGAGATAGAGAGAGAGAGAGCGAACGAAAGAAAAAAATCAACAATAAAGCACCCATAACTAATCGAATCGCGTTGCTCATCACCGCAATTGCAATTCCCTACAGAGAGAGAGAGAGAGAGAGAGAGAGAGAGAGAGAGAGAGAGAGAGA
>NW_022601403.1:1340781-1375984 GCF_009176505.1 Sitodiplosis mosellana | reverse complement strand
GAGAGAGAGAGAGAGAGAGAGAGAGAGAGAGAGAGAGAGAGAGAGAGGGGGAGAGAAAGAGAGAGAGGGAGAGAAAGAGAGAGCGAGCAAAAAAAAAGCGGTGAAAAATTTGCCGACATTCATTTTCAACCGAAAGAAAATAAAAATTGTTGTCTATAAATCGATTTTCGGATGTAAATGTGACTTTGAGGCGGCTCATCGATGTTAACGATGGTTTGTTGCACATATGATAGCACTTAGGCACACATCGGTTCGGTATGTGTCTATGTATGTTTGTGACTCTCATTTGTTTCGAATATACAGAAGACCCGGGCCGCATGTCATTTGTTATACATGTTAAACAATTCAAAAATACACATGCTATTTCATTACAAGTGAAGTCAACCACTCGAACGATTTATTTGTCCTTCAGAGAAAGAGAGCGAAATAACACGACAAAAGAAAACTAACTACACTATATGGATATGTGTGTGTATAGAAAGTGAAGTAAACGAACCGATAAAAAAAGGCAGCAGAAGCAGCATAGGCACTATGGCATATTTGCCATCGCTCGAAATGCGAGCGAAACGAAACGAAGTCGAATGAAGTATGAGCGCACGGGACCCCAATCAAAATGACAACACCGAAAAAGCGAAGCAGTGCAAAGACAGTGATGAAACTGAGAGCCCCCACCTTCGAACGGTGTGTATATTTCAGTATGTGCCGAAAAATAAATATATACATGTGCCGGTGGTGGTGAATGAAAAAAATAAAGTCAATTGGAAAACGAAGAACGATGTGTTGCAACAACAACAACAAGCAAGCAAGAAAAAGAAGAAGAGTACTCGCATATCAAACATGCATCAAGTGAGAATAAATGACGGTCGTTTTTCGGTATATATCAGTTCATACACGAAAATGTACACCAAATAAAACGGCAAGAGAGAGGAGAGAGAGAGAGAGAGAGAGAAAAGAAATGTTAGTGCAAAAACACGCACACACAAAATGTGCCAACATAAATGTTTAAATGATATGCTACTCACATCGGATACACACCAAGTCAAACCATTATTTCCACTGAATGCACACTACTCGTTTTTCGCCTCTCTCTCTCTCTCTCTCTCTCTCTCTCTCTCTCTCTCTCTCTCTCTCTCTCTCTCCAGCTTGCCTGCTTTGCTGTCAGTGTCAATTCTCGTTCTCGTTTGCTCTTGGGCCGGTAAAAAAAAGTAGCGTCCCGGTAGCCAGTGATCCGAATTCGGTGAATTTGTATCGGACACAACAGGGCACATTGTGGAGTAGAAGAAAAACCGGCTCGAATTTTCAAGATTCAATTTTATGTTTTTTTTCTTCGTGTTTGGTTTAGGCCACGACACCAGAGAGACAAGACAAGCGACCGAATCGAAAAAGGCGATAAAAATCAGTGAGTGTGTACATTTATGAAAATGACTACCAGTATTGATTAGAGTGGCGATAAGCCGAGCACACGGTACTTCCTTACTTTTGTTGGCCACGCTGCTGCTGCCGCCGCCGCCGTTTTTTTACCGCTGTTGTGTTTGCAACAAGACGAAACATGAAATGTGACACCAAAACCGATGCAAATATAAACAACAACAACTGAAGCAGATATTGTGCAGAGCAAAAGAGGCAACGAAAGACGTGCACGAGCTAGATAGACAGAGAGAGAGTAGAAGTAACAAAAGTCTTGTTGTTTTTTTGATTAGTTTTTTTTTTTCGTCGCTTCTTTTTTTGTTTCGCCGTGATGGTGACAATAATGTAGGTGTAAAGTGCATACAATTTCGTTAGGCCAAATAATTTATTGTCGCTTTTATAATAATTCCGTATGCAATGCATAAATAAAGAAGCGAGGCCTCGACGTTGAGTGTGTGTGTGTGTATATATTTATGGATGAATATTCCGGTTTATCGGTTTGCTCTCGTTCCCCATTGTGATGGTATGTGGCCGTGCGCGGGGCTGCGCTCCAAAATGCTGCCCCCAGTTTGCACGCCAAATGCACCATGATCACGAAGAGCAAATGCGAAACAGAGAACAAATGGAAAAGCAGAGCAAGTGAGTGAGGGAGAGAACGAGAGAAACAAAGTGATTGGGCACCAAAAACCAAATGGCAAAACTCATATGGATGAATTTATATGTTTTGTGCACACAATAAAAGCGTAAATATTCACAACTGAAAATGGAAAGCGAAATATACGTACACACACTGAATCGGCCGCAAATGAAAGAAGCGAAAAAAAGCACATACTTAGCGAGAGAGAGAGAGAGAGAGAGAGAGAGAGAACGCCGTATAAACAACTCACAACACAATCGGCCGCACAATATACCGAAAAGTGAACGAGAAGAGCGAGCGCTCGCTTCACAACAACAATAAAGCAGCCAATGTGTCGGAATAAACAAAAATCCAAGCTCACACACACACACGAGCATATATGCGAACAACGCGCTATATGTATACACGTTTATCCATAACTGGTTTTTATTTATATTTTATCGCTATTAACATCATTACGACGATATTTTTTTTTATATTTGTTCGTCGTTATAACTCTTCCTTTGTATCTTGCTTTCTCGCTCGCTCGCTGTGTGCTCCTCTGCTGCTGATTTTATTTTTGAACATGTTTTTCAAACCGTTTATTTTTTTTTCTTTTCTCTTCTCTTTACTTCTCTCTCTCTCTCATGCTGTACATATTCTGTGTGTATTATTCCTGCTCAGCTCAGTTGAGCTGCATTCATAGCACACACAGAGCACGCCTATATTCATAAACATATATATATTTATATATCACACAGTGTACACGTTGAATACGAATGAACGAAAAAAAGTTGTAATCAAATGAGGAGAGCAGAGGAGAGCGAGAGCAAAAACGCATAACAATATACGATGTAAAATGAAATGAAGGCAAAACCAAATAAAAAGAGACGCGAATTCGGAATGTATGAGCAAAATAATAATAACAATATATATATATATATATTTGCATGAAGAGAAGAAGAAGAAAAAACGCAGCTGAGAGCTCTACTTGAGATTTGTTTTTTTTTTCTTCTTCTGTTCCGCTGTCGCCACCGCCACCGCCACCGCCAAATGTGTGTGCACGCTTCAGTTGGAAAAAGTCTGTGTGCATTTCTGCCTCATAAGTTGAATTTAGTGAGGCTATACAGCTTTTTGCTGTCATCGTTGCTGCCTTTTATTCGACTCTGTTCATTGCCTTTCGATTGATATATATATTATATATATATATATATATAGGTGTGACCGTCAACACCGTGTAGGACGAACTGGATCAACGCTAAATGGAAAAGCTTCATGAACATTATACTGTTTTGTTGTTTCTCTCTCTCTCTCTCTCTGCTCAATCTTTCTTTTCTGTTGTTGTGGTTGCTGCTTTGTTTTCATGCGCGACGAACGACACACAATGTCATTTCATATACGCCGTATAGATTGGGTTATAAAAATGTTATATATGTTTTGCGTTTTGCAAAAGCGTTTGTTTTGGTCGAAACGAAAAAAAAATCGAAAAAAATTATCGTCCCGTTTTATCCATATATTTTCGGGTGCTTGATAATGATGGTGCACGAAATGCTAATAAACAAAAAATCGACCGAAGAAACATGAAGCCAACAGTGAGCGGGTACGCGCGCGCTTTGCGCCCCGCACCTCACACGCACAACACCGTATAAATGCAGAAGTGGTCCGCAATAGACACAAGTGATTTGGTTTTGTGTGTTCTATTCATTTGTCAGCTGAAACAATACAAAAATGTTCCGAAATAGACGACGACGACGAAGAGTCAATGCCAATCATAATAAGATATCTCAAGAGAGCGAGAGAACAAAAAGTACATGTATTTTTCCATACACACACACACACTCTTCATTCAGCGGGAGAGTTCTGTATTGGAATCAGCTTGTCAGGCTTATTCTCGCACTTTTCAAACCCAATGTAAGGAGGAAAAAAAACACAAGGCAGCAAATAGCAACAGCAACAAATCTATCTGTGAGCAAATCAAAAAGAACACGTCAAGAAACACAGAGAGCGAGATACCGAAAAAAAACACACACGGAAAAATGATTAATGGCTCTGTTTTGAACTTGAGTGGAGGAAACATTTTTTTTTTCGACGGTTGGTTTTTTTTCTGCTGCTTTAGTACAAAAAAAGCCTTTTAGCCTCTATTCTTGTTGTTCGGGGCAAAGCGAACGAAACAATCAAATCCATTTCGGTGCTGTAGATAAACGCTTTTGTGTTTTGAATCGGCAGGAGATGGAAACGAACAAAGAGGGACAAAAAAAACAGCCTAACTATATATGTCGGCCGAAACAAGAAAGCAGGCGACAGACCAAACCGATGAATACAAACAAAAAATTAAAGCGCACATAAAATTTATCGATAAGCCTGGCTATAATTATTCTCTCTCTCTCGCCCGATCGCTCGATCGCTCGATCGCTTGCTTGCTTTTACCATATCCACGGTCTTTGCGTAGTTTTGTTGCGTTTAGCGTCTACTTTAATCGACCGAATCACTATTCTTGAAAATTCAGTTGTATCTTTCTCCTTGTCGGTGAGTGTGTGGATGCACAACATTCAGAAAGGGTATTCATTCGCACAATATACATCTCTATGACTTTGTTCATAAAATGAGCGAACGAGAGATAGCAACACACACAGAGAGAGTAAGAGAGCACGAGAAAATGAGTCGAAAAACCCATCGACAAACAATAAACTATTCACTCCATCATTAATGGCAAAATGTGCTATAAAATAACGAATTTTATTAGAATAATCTTGAATTCAAATCAATTTATTGCCATCGTTCAGAGCTACTTGCTGCGCTCATGACCGAAACAAACGCCACGCACAGCGCATTCAACGACCAAAAGAAGTTTGAGCTCGCGTTCGTCGTTGTTGTTGTTGTTTTCGATGCGAGATGATGCTATGTGCCTATGTGTGTTGCTGGCTTTCAGATTGGAAAGCATGGAAAATCATGTTTGTGCATAAATTAGGTTAATCGAGAGATGAAAGACAGAGACAAAGCAGCAATAGCAGCTACAGCAACAGCAACAACATTCTGAACTGATGTGCGACTTTATATTTGTTATTTTCTTCTCTCTCTCTCTATATATATATATATATCTCGTGTGTGTTTTGTGTGTCGATTCTTGTTATTTTCGGGCCGATCGAAGGAAAACAAATAATGAGCATGGCAATGGCAATATGTATGTTTTAAATGAATACGGATGGTATATGTGCGTGATAAAATAGCATAATACAATAATGCATAAAATCACGGACCGACCAAAAATGACGAAAGCAAAAGAGAAAAGTGCAAAAATAACAAAAAAATAATAACCAAAAGCACAGCAAGAGGATCAAGATAAACGACAGTGCCAGTCAGTCAGTCAGCCAACAGTACACAGACCTTTGGCCATTTCGCATCACACCAATAAAAATGGCAAACTATCGAGAGAGAAAAAGGCAGCCGGTTTAAGTGTCTTAGATTGAGACGGCAAGAGAACGACCGAACAACATAGCCAACCAGAAAGCAATCCTCAGCAAAAGGAATAAGCGAAGAAAGAAGCAAAAAAAAAAGCCATCGAGTCCGAAGACTGGAAAAGGAATTAAGAGTGACACGAGACGGAACAAACAACAATAAAAAGAGAGAAAAAAAAATAAAGAATCATATGTGAAGACCTTCGAGAAAGTTTCGCTTAACAACCGGCCCAACCAACAATTAAATATAAATATATCTCACAATTATGATTTTTGTTTTCATCTTCGTTGTCGTCTCATGTTGTTCTTTTCTCCACTCCGCTCCGTGGAGCCTCACCAATTCACAGCACAGCTTTTTTTTCTCTACAGGCTTGACATAAAACACATAACCGGGAATTATTCAACGTACGTACGATGAACGAACGAAGAGAAAAAGCATTGACGATCTTAATACACAAATAAAACATATTGTGTGTTATCGTTATTTTGTTACTATTTGCTGCCACCATTACCGTCACCAATAACCACTTTTATGACTTTGCCCGATGATTATGCGGTATGGTCTTTTCTTTCATTTCATGTCATTCTTCGTTGTTTGGGGTGCTTCGATTTGGTGATGTGTTTTTTCTCTGTGTTGCTCGCTCGCTCTCTCTCTCTCTCTCTCTCTCTCTCTCTCTCTCTCTCTCTTCAGAATCTACATGGATATGTCTGTTCTCATTCGATCGGCTTTTTTTGCTCCCTCTCTGCGGACTACTAAACTAAAATGTTTTCAACACGAATTATTATCATATTGAATGGCTGTGTAAGCCATTTGCAATACACACAATTTTATTGGTTTTGGCTCTGATTTATGTGATTCTCTCTTTTCTTTATTCTTCTCTATCTCTTGATTTTATTTTCGCCAGTTATTGCTTCTGTAATTTTTTTTTGTGCAGTAACAGAAAAAAAAGCAAGCGAAGAAGGAGTAAGTCGAAATGAGAAGAAAAGAATAAGAAGAAGAAAGAAGAAGAAGAAGAAGAAGAAGAAGAAGAAGGCATTTGAATATCGTTAAAAGGCAATTTCAATGGTTCTGGCCGAAATTGCAATGTGATGCGAAATTTCTCTGTTGGCCGGCATTGGAAAAAGTGCTTGTGTGTGTGTGTGTGTGAACGATTGATGCGTGGACCGTATGTTAATGTGTGGGGCAAGCGTTTATAGCAAATGGTGCTTTAGCACTTAGAATCCAAACAGCCCCGAATATTTTACAGCACGTGATTTTCTTCGTCCAACAAACAGAAAGAAATAAAAAACAAAGCGAGAGCGAGCGAGCGAAAAAAAATTATCATTTTTATTAGCGCTTGTATAGAATTTTTATCTTCCTCGTTTCGTTGTTATTTTTGGGATGCTAAAATGTACGTGCGTGTGCGCGAGGGCTCGGGTGCGCGCGTACTCTTGTTTGCAATCGTTCTCGGTGAGTGAATTGCATTACATTGAAAGAGGATTATACAAAATGCTTTTGCAAAATTAATGCTCGCTCTTTTTCTGCCCCACACTCGACCCGGTCGCGCTTACTCCGCACACAGAACACTCAGCGCTTACAACGCGTAAAATAAACATTTATTTTAAAAAGCATTTGAAATATCATTCACGAGAGCAGCAGTAGCAGCAGCAACAGCAACAGTAGAATAAAAAGCACACACACAAACCCAATCGAATATTCTATTTTTGCGTTTCTATTTCAAATTGTAATCGCCGTTTGCATTTTGCATATTCACTCATTTTCTACGTGTAGATTTCGAGCGAGCGGCGAGAGAGAGAGAGAGAGAACTCTAGAAAGAGTGTGGCTTGTGTGGTTTTTGACTGGATGGGATAGTTTTCTGTCAATAGATAGCTGCTGCTTTGTTGCATGGACATGGTGTGTTCGTTTTTCTTGATGATGATTGTTGCTTGCGTATAAGAGAGAGAGAGAGAGAGAGAGAGAGAGAGAGTCTTGATTGAGGGTCTTGAAATTGTACGTAGCACACAGTCAGCGTTTTTCATGTCTTCTGGCCCAAATTGAACGATCCAAAAGAATACGAAGACAAAACGAAAACTGAAGAGAGAAAAAAAACCGTTCGCAGCAATACCACCAACAACAACGAGAACGACGCGAACACAAGCGAATCGACGAAAATCTCTGATTTCAGCTGTTTGCTTGAAATATTAACATAGTTTTTTTTCTGCTGCTTCTGTTTTTTTTTGCTTTAGTTTTGCGGTTATATACGGTATATGACGATTAACTTAGTCTACATTTCAATGATATTTGGATGGTACACACCAGTGCGAAACGAAAAGAAGTGGCATGGAATGGTTCGAACAAAAAAAAAACACATTACGCCACTTTGAGAATGATGAATATTTCAGTCACGGTTGACGGTTATTAGGCGAACTATTAAAGCGTTTGACATACAACCGGCACAAAAAACAAAGCACACACACTTAATTTAATTTCAATTCGATTCATATTCGCGAAAGAGAGTTTTTTTTTCTTTCTTGGAAGCAACCATTCCACAGAGTGAGAGATAGATGGAACCAAAAACAAAAACATACAGCGCGCTCACACACAATTCCCGATTCGTTAAGTGTTTGCATTATAATTTGTTTTTGTGTTCTGTTTATACTATTTTTTTTCCTCATATGGACCATATCTATTGCGCCTGACATGGCATAAAGTGTTCACACTCATTCTTGTTCTCTCTTGTACGGGCCGTTGTTGATGGTCGAGTTTGTTGTTTGTTTCGATGTTTTTGTTTTTGGTTGCTGGGCCGCCTCGCGACACACACACACACACACAATGGGCAATGATGATCGGTTATTTTTCACAGCACGCACGATAATTGTTATGCGGCGTGAGCGCGCACACGCTCACCGCCACTCGTGTGTATGGTTATTTTTGTGTGAGAGACAGCACAAGAGTGCCGTGGATATTTTTCGATAGTTACATATTTTTCGGTTGTTACGATATGACTTTGAAATCAACAACTCAATGTCAAATCGATAAAAGAGGAAAACATACACCGCACAGCAAAGGGAACACCGAACAAAGAGAAGACAAAATATATACACACATTTGTCCACTTAACGAAAAAGAAACGAAATAAAAATAATTGCGCTTGTGAATTTAGGCATCATTATTGCCGTGATTTCGATTTCTATATTCTTCCTTGTGCCGTCCGTGCGATTTTTGCTCGTTTTTCGTTTGTTCGTTCTTCATATTTTAAATCGTTTTAATTTTCTGTGTGTTTTTTTTTTCGTGGCTCGTTCACTCGCTAAGTGTCCGCTGAATGCGAAATTATATGGTGAACGAGAGACAAGAGTTGGGGCTCTCGTGCAAAATATATACACAACCTGCATCAAGTGTGATGAAATGAGTTGGACACGCTAACCACAGTACTCGGTGTGTGTGTGTGTGTGTGTGTATAGCGATTGCTCACGTGTTGTGTATCGTGCACGGACAACCAAATTGCTTTGCAATTAAGATCGAGATTGATTTCAGTGCTCTTTTTTTCTCTCTGTCACTCTCTTCTTTCCCTCAGTCTCTTTTCCTCGGTTTCTTGCAATGCTTTTTGTCATGTCGTTTGTTGCAGTGTCGTTTTGCGTTCGATGAAAACCCAAATGATATGCAACCAAATGAGCGGGTGAACATCCACCGAATGAATTATTAAATAAATAGTGGATAACAATAAAATGCTAAAAATAATCGTTAGCGATTTATCAGTGATTAAATGTGAATTTTCGTGGGTTCGTGTATGTGTGTGTGTGTGCTGCTTGCGCTTGGCATGTCATGGTAATTCCATGAATGTTTGTCATTTTCAACATTTTATTCCACTTGGTGGAATTATGCGCGCATCCTTTTTTTTGTTGTTGCTGATGCTGCTGTTGCTACCGACTGTTGGTGATTTGGTCGGTAATAACAACAGGCGGCCGAACAAAAAGCATTTTAAATGCATTTCACAATCCAATGGATTCATCAAAAATAAATAGAATTTTCCATCTCGTTCAAGCGCGTTTGGTATTTGTCGCATACACAAGGCCATTAACAGAAAACACACGGAGAGAGAGAGAGAGAGAGAGAGAGAGAGAGAGGCCGAAACTCACAATATTTACACAGAATTATTGAAATATATATTGAGAGAGAATGATGAAAAAAAGAAAAGAAAAAAAGAATCGAGAGAATTCAACCACATCACATCTGCTAAGCATATTTGCGTAGCTCTTTCTCTCTATATGATGTTCTGGCTGACGAAAAAAAAGTGAACCCAAACAAATCTGTTTGCTCGAAAAATCACATATGATACACATTTGCATAGGCGAGGAAAATAAAGAGAGAGACAGAGTCATTCAGTTCGGCTGTTTCCATGTAGTTTGGCTATTTGTTGACGTAGTAAATGAAATGGATTTTCTTGTTTGTTCTTATTTTTTTCTGCCCTGTGTGCTGGTCGTTTTGCCTACTAGTCTCTTTTCATTTCTCTGAATCGGTTTTTTGAGAGCAAAAACAACACATGTACACACACATTTCTTTGGAAACGATGGTTGGAACAGAAAAAAAGGGGACACTGAATGGTTCTGAAAACTATTTTTCGATAAGCAGCACATAAAATCCATTTTCTGTTTTGGTATTATTTTTTCCGTCGTTCATTAGGCCGCAACTTGAATGAACGACCGAGATGGGACGTGATATAGACAGAGAAAGCACCATTGACAGGCACTTTTTGCCTTTCTCTAGATGAAAACCGATGATAATTAACATCATTGTTCCTTGTTTGCCTTTCTCACTCGGTCTCTCTTGGTTCGAGATGACACACACACACACACACACACACCTAACGAGAGACCGGACGTGCAACAAATAGATTGCTAGTCCACAAAATGTAATGCATAAAATGTGATATTGCGAAGTAGTCTGTGGCTTCAGTTCACTTCGATTACACCGCATACAAATCAAAAGTGGGCATCTCATAAAACGATGATGATGACCTCACCCATTCCTCGGTCACATTTGCTCTCTGTCTCTCACTCTCTTGGGGACGTGCGTGTGTGTATGTGTGTATGTGTGTTGTGCAGTGTGCACCACTCGAAATTTCGTACTCTGTTTTTTTATGTGTGCTGCTGCTGCTGCTGTTGGCTGCTGAATGCAGACTACGACCGAACAGCAATTAAACTTTAAATAAATGGCGTGCAATTAAATTTAACCTGTTCGACATAAGCGCAAAAGGTGAAGAGCTGAAATTATTTTTCGTGCCGACCGGCGTGTCGAAAATGAGAAAAGAGATGGAGCACAGCAGCCATAGCAGCCGCAGTAGCAGCAGTAAAGAATGAAACGATCAAAGCAATCATATTTTTGTGGGTGAAGGTTTAGGTCATAAAGAGTTAAATGATTATATTTCTCGGGTTGAAAAATGAAAATTACAGAAAGATTCTATTGGCAAGGCCCGAGCAGCAGCGATTGCTATCAAGTGCTCGTTCCATCCATCGAAACCAGCCCACGTACGGTGGAATATGTAATTGCCCTTGCCATAGAGAGCAAGTCGTCTATACGTTCGTGTGTGTGTTTGTGTGTGTGCATGTGTACGTGCATAAAATCAAGTCAAAAATGGCAATTGTAATACAATGAATGCGCTTTACAATGGCAACAGAAACAAAACGACAACATGAAGTTTGCATATACCGTGATATGCAAACAACACACACGTATAGGTGTACACTGAATGACAATGCAAAAAATGAAGATGAACAACTGAACAGAAACAGAAAAAACAAAATTGCATGTAATTGTTTGCTGTTTGCATTTTTACTTTGGCCGCTTCGTTCTCTGGTATTACAAGAGCAACAGTGGGGCATGGGGTGGCATGGTAACAGAAAGATACAGAATATGAAGAGAAAAAAAAATATAAACATTGTATTGGAATTTGTTGTTCCATCTACTTAAATGTCTATTTTTATATGGCTCTTATTGTGTGTGCCTCTTCTCTTTTCACCGGTGCGCTGCTCCTGTTTTTCGCCTTTCTTTTTCTCTTTACTTTTCTTTCATTCTTGCTCTTATTCTTCTTCTGTTACTTCAACAATTCATATAAATTATGAGTCATGTACGTGTGTGTGTGTATATATATCAGAAATAATGTAAAACTGGAAAAGCGATGGGCGAACAACGAGATAGAGAGAGAGAGAGAGAGAGAGAGAGAGAAACAGAAAGAGAGCGAGAAAAAATATCCCCCATTGAATTTTACCACGAAATGTTTCTCTATGGCAAACAAAAGAAATACCCGAATGACTTTTGACGACTCAACGTTGAGAAGTAATGTTCGCAAAATGAAAAACATTGAAAAAGAAAAGGGAAAGAAAATGTATGAACAGAATGGGTAGTGTGCCGGTAACCGGCACTTGTGCACCGAAAAAAAAATCCAGTACATGTCATTGTCGTCGATGTTGTCGGCATTCATTCAAGAAACCCTGGGCTCGCAAAATAGAGAGAAAAAGTAAGAGAATGAGAGAGAAATATAGAAAAATTGCAAGAGTCAAAACGCGCACATCGAGACAAAAGCCGCACGCTAGGGCGTTCGCGCACGATACAGCTCAACATACATTGAAGTTGAGACAGCGCACACGAGCACACCACTCGCGCTTAAAATGCAACATGGAACAAAGAATGGCGTGGAAAATGTTTTCTATGGCTTTTCTCTCTCATATTGTGTTATGTGTACACTAGTCGATTCTATGCCGGTTCGGCACACACTCTTTTTTTCTCGCCCATTTTCTGTTCCGTTCTCTGTTTCTCCCTCTCTCTCTCTCTCTGCCATTTGTTTGGCCAGTGCATGTACACGCAAACAGGCCGTGCACTGTGAGTGTAGCTCACCTTCGCACCTCCGAAACCAGTCACTCTAGAAAAATCTGCTTAATATTCATTTGGCAAAAGAAGAAACACAACGACTGAAACACACCAAATGAAAAGCACGAAAAAGAAGAGCGGAAAAAAACGCGTATTGTAAAGAAACAAATCGAATCGTGAATGAGAGTAGGTTTTCTAATGCCTTTTGGAAAGAAGAAGAAGAAGAAGAAGCGAACGAACGAACGAAGGAGAATAAAAAAAAAATGTAATTAACGACAAATAATTGCACAGCACCATAATACCGTGAGCGGTACACATTTACACGTGACTTGTTTGAAATTATATCGTGAAAGACACACGAAAAACGCGAGAGAGAGAGAGAGAGAGAGAAATAAAACCAAGGCAATATAAGAAACGAAACATCAAGCCAGAACCAAAGTATACCGGTGCACACACATCGCGCAAAGTGATCGCACAGCGCACATTAAAAATATTAAATGCACTTCATTATTCATGTTATCGCTAATAAAATTTACATGCCGCACATACATTTATTCCAACATTGTCATTTCTTCTCCCTCTCTCTCTCTCTCTCGCTCTCTCTACCCAATAGTAAGTGAAAGAAATAATCATAACAATCATGGTATTAAAACAGAAAACACACACCACACATCCACATGCAATGGATAAAGAGAAACAGAGCACGGAAAAAAGTAAACAATGTGAGTTTTTGGAATAAACAAGTGGCAGCAGCAGCAGCAGGAGCGCACTCAGGATGGACACGCACATTTGGATGCGGAGCATGGGCGGACGGGGAGGGACAACGGCGGAAAAAAAACGAGCGGCCCATCGCAATCAGTTGACTCGATAGAAGCACGCGATGCAAACAGCAGTTAGCACACACACAACACATGAAATCAAATGCTTAACTACTAAATATGCATACATATCGGACATATATAATTTTTTGTTTCAACTTCGTCTTTGCTATGAAAGGTCTTTCGAAACATTTACACACAAATCAACCGGCTGATGGCTGTGATAGAGAATCAGCCCCCCTCCATTCTCTCTCTCTCTCTCTCTCTCTCTCTCTCTCTCTCTCTCTCTCTCTCTCTCTCTCTCTTATTATTTTATTGTACAGATAGGCTAAAAAGGAACTATAATAGCAAATAAGAAAGCGCCGCGGAAGAGAGACAGTGAGGGAAAGAGTGGAAGACGACAAAGGAGTCAAACATTAAAAACCATTTTGTGCATGATAATTTACAAAATGAATTACGATTCTTTCCATCATCATCATCATCATCATCAATCGGTAGAAAAAAACCCAGCAACGATGGCTATGTCGCGTGTGCAAGCGTGATTTACTCTCTATTTTCAATCATTTCGTTCGCTGTGTTTTTCATTCGATTCATTTTTCATTTTATAGTTCTATGTTTGAAGAAAAAAAACGACCGAAAACTTTTCGTTTCCTCCATTCGAAATTCGATTATTGACAGTTCGGGCGAATGAAAAGAGAGGTTGCGGGCGGGGTGAAGTGGAAAAAATGGAATTTCCCAGTTGACGTGCAAACGTAGTGAAAATCTATTTAATGCTATGACTGATTATGATTACGATAAACATTAAAAAAACGAAATATCTGTATACACATTCTAAAGACCCACCGTTCGACACTCACACACACATCTAAATGCTATTATGAAATATGAATTTGCCATGTGCGATGTCTCTCTCTTTTTCTCTCTCTCTCTCACTCTCTCTGGGCGCTCGATTCGACATGCAAATTTGCTTTTCGATTACACACCGAGAGATCGTCAAAAGATACAAGTTGAAGAAATAATCCGATTCACTCTCTCTCTATTTATTTTTTTCGTCTTCTTCGTCCTCGACAATGTCTTTTTTCCCTTTCGTGTGCACTCTATTCCGCCAAGAAGAGCAGAAAAAAAGAGAAGCAGTAGATTCGATTTGAATAATTTTATTTGGGAAAATCACTTTGAGCGACACGCGCATTCACATTTGCCATTGATTCGGATGTCAATTTGGATGTGTGTGTGTTTGTGTGTATGTGTGTGCGCGGTGTATGCATGCGTTAACAAATACCCCGTTTGTTCGTTTTATCTTGTGCGAGATGTGAAACAAAATCAGTTATCACATATTCCATATCCGATTGGATTGGGAGGCGCGTTCGAGTTGCAACCAACTTTTTTTTGTCGTCATCGTCGTTATTGTTGTTGCATCTGTGGTATGTGTTTACGTTAAAAGTACGTCTTCTTTATTGATGTGCCCCGCGTTATCACCCGAGTCACCATTATTGGATGAAAAATAACAACGAAAAAACAATACCAAAAACAACAGAGACCGACACTGAGATATATATATATATATATATATATATACCTCATAACCGTTTCTATAAATAATCTGCTCATATCGCACAAGCACGTAGCATTCTCTTTTTTGCAACAACAGCAGCAGCAGCAGCAGTAGCAGCAGTAGCAGTAATAAAAAAAAACGATTTTTTACATGTTGTTTATAGCGATCGATTCATGAGATAATGCCGAAAGTAATCGTTTCGTTGACATCATATTCCAATGGTTCTATGTGTGTTATCGCTATCGTTCGTTTTGGAGAAAACAGATGCGAATATCTGAATGGGGAGAGAAAATCGGCAACAACAACAACAACAACAAAACACATCGCGTTCGGCACACACATATATTCACAATTTTCCGTTCGATAGCTTCTGCCCCTGCCCCTGCTGTTGTTGATGATGATGATGCCAAAACTGAATCTCCATATTCAATTCAAATAACGAAAGACGCTCTTTTCTTCTACCTCGTCATTTCTTTTCTTTTTTTCCTTTCGCTGCTTTTGTGAATATTGTCTGCCACCGACGAACATCAACTCGATGTAAATGAAGAGGCAAGTCACATCTAGTAAAATGTGAGTGAACATCAATCTGATACACATCATTCACAAGCCAAAAAACTCGATGGAACAAGGAAGAAGCGGAACAACTCGATGGAACAAGAGAGAGAAAAACGCAGCGTTATTCCGAAAATACAATGTGTGTAACATGCAGAAATATGCGTATGTTGTCAAACGGATGCAGGATTTTCGTGTTTTTGTTCATTATTATTAGACGATATTTGTTAGTTTTGCTGCAGGGAATGCGCTTCGGTGTTTTTTTTTTGTTGGGTGGCGTGCGTGAGTGTAATCACATTCAACTCGTATATATAGATTTCGTTGAGGGGCTCGCACACAAATCTCTCTCTCTCTCTTTCTTCATTTCTCCCTCTCTCTTTCTCTCCCTCTTAACTTCGGGAATCGAACTACATGTTTATTCATACGCTAATATAATTCCGATAATAGACCAATAATACTAAATATATATATATACTGAACAACATTTTGGCTGATAAGCATTCCACAAATTCTCTTTCTTTCTCTCTCCTTCCTCGTTCGCTTGAATCGATTCGATCATACCAACTGAATCAGCTTTAAAAATGCGCTTAATGAGATTGTGCACACACGAAATAACATTTTTAAAGCATAAAAATTCTATTTGTGAAATGACAATTTCACCCATAGAATATTTCATTTGTATTGGTAATTTCAGTATAAGTGTCAAATTTACTAATACTGTCTATTGTATTAAATTTACCAATACAAATGAAAAATTCCATTGGTAAAATCACGTTCAGGGTTCACCAATTCAGTTTTCTCTGTGTGTATACGCGAACAGCGAGAGCGGTACACAACAACCAAAATGACTAATGATGTGATGTGCTGTGATTAATCATTGAATTCTATTTGTTATCCATTTTATTGGAATATATAATTGCGTATGATTCATTAAGAAAAGCTATGTTGTTGTTTTTTTCACCGTCACTCCACAAGCGAGAGAGCGGGAGAGAGAGTACTCTCTTCCGTCTCTCTATAGAGACTTCGTTTCGTTTGCGATGAACAGCACGAGAAAAAAAAATCCAAAATGTTAATTTCCTAATTGATTTAAAAATCGTGTGTCCAAAGCTACTATGTACAATATACAATCGAAAATTAGTTGCTTATAATGTGTCAACTGAAACGCTGATAATTGCAATTCAAGCAACCCGACATGTTTATGTGTTTGGTCGGATGATAAGTATGTGAAACGACATAATATTTTAACAACACAGCACACGAAATACATTCCAAAACATGACAAGAGATTAATAAATGGCCATTATCAACAATGTACTGAGTCGTGTGTGTGTGTGTGTCTGTATCGTTCTGTGCTGTCCAAATTATCTTCTGTCAATTTACGTTCTATCTTCACCAATTGTATGTCTCAATGGCGTGAGAGAGAGAGAGACGTGATGATGCAAATATTTGTAATTTGCTTACAGATAAACATCAAAATAAGTGCATTTTTAGATTTGAAATTTTATGATCTGTCTGTTGTCTGTTGACGGCTTTTTTTCGTCGGTTTTTCTCATTCTTTTCAGCTGTGTGACCTATCATTCTTCTACGTTGACTGAAATTTGTTTGCCGGTTGTTTTTGCTCTTTTTTTTCGCATTCAATGAATTTTTCGCATTTCTGCTTCTTTTGTGACAAATACTTTTTTTGCCGCTTGTTGCTGATGCTTGCACATGAACTTACTTAGTAAATTTTCTTAGTAGTTCAGTCTCGATTTCCGTTTTTATCGCATCGACAATGATATCTTTTGTGCAATTCATCGGATTGCCTGACGGTGTCATCAACCGGTTTAGGCCGGTGCAAAATGTTCAAGGAAACTCATGCCTCGAGAGAGAGAGAGAGAGAGAGAGCAGAAAATTGCCTCAAGAATCACATGAATTGAACAGTGGATCCACTGTGTGTGTCGACACACACCCGGCCAAAATGTAAAACCAAAACTGAAATATTGAAAAAGAGCAAAACGGGTGAACTCATTCAATTGCTGACGACTTCATTGCGAGTTTGTATTAAGGTTTGGAAGTTGAGAGTATGAAAGGACAGAAAAAAACGGTCAATTATTTCGATTATGATGTGGCAGAGAAAGAGAGAGAGAGAGAGAGAGAGAGAGAGAGAGCAGGGCTCAGGCGAATGGGTCTCAATAAAAATGACTCAAGTGATAAATAATTTTAATGATACTTGAAATGCTTTTTACGCATCTATTTATAGAAATGTGATGTACATTTCTTGTGTCGCTGTCTCGCTCATTTGCACTCGAGCTAAATGTATGTGACTGTCTCTCTAGTTAAATGTGTGTAAACGAGCGCACAAAGCACTCGCATTTACATTCAACGCCCCCCCCCCCCCCCCGCGCAATTGGATATTGAAAGCGACAAAGCAGGCAATTTTTAATAAACACCAATTTATCGTGTTTATCCTTGGCATACGAGATAGATGTGTGTGTATCGAATCAAATTGAACAATGCCAACAATTGTTGTAATGTGACGCAATGCACATGGGAAGTAAATTGAAATGTTCATTTGAAGCTATTCGTTCTCTTTCTCTAGCTGTAGAAAAACAGCCGTTATCTTTTTTTTTGTTCGAAAACAAATGGAAAGAATCAAACTTCACAGTGTGAGTTTTTTTTTCTGGGCTGACGTCAGATTTATTCATATGGAGTGTGTGTGTGTTTTTTTTCAATTCGCTCGCCAAATGATTTATCAATTATTAATTGTTTATGCAACGTGCTTTTTTGAGCTGTAAACATATTATACACATTTTTGAAGAGTGTGAATGAGATTTTCGGAATGGAATGGGCCGGTTTGTCGTCGCCGTTGTTTGTTGCTCAACTCGACGAAAAGCTGCATACCAATTTTCCAAACACATAAGAAACAGATAAATAACCGAACGACGAAAACCCGACAACGGCATTCAATCGCGCATTGCATGATATTTGAATGCGACACGATACACAGAGAGAGAAAAAGAGAGAGAATAACTCCAGAAATGGTGTGCTCAAGGAAGCAGCTGTTTTTCTTTTCTTTCTTTCATGTATTAGCAAGCGCTACACAAACAGCTGTTTAGCATATGCGCGACTTTCGAATGAAGAAAAGAAGAGAAGAAAAAAAAACGAAGCGGCAACAGCATAAAGCAACGAGAAACGAAAAATTGACTACTTTATTGACTGCCTTTAAACATATTCTATATAATATTAA
Source organism: Sitodiplosis mosellana (assembly GCF_009176505.1). Classification (NCBI taxonomy): domain Eukaryota; kingdom Metazoa; phylum Arthropoda; class Insecta; order Diptera; family Cecidomyiidae; genus Sitodiplosis; species Sitodiplosis mosellana. The sequence continues at coordinate 1,357,514 of NW_022601403.1, read as the reverse complement.
TTATTCTCTCTCTCTCTCTCTCTCTCTCTCTCTCTCTCTATCTCTCTCCTGCTCGGTTGGCATATTTTAAACGGTCACACATTTTTTTGTTTCGCTTTCATTTCGCTTGAACCACTATGTTTGCGTGAAGTTGTTCAACGAAAAATTTTCCTACAGCCCAAGCAAGTCGCATATATTCGTTCGCTTCGTAAATCGTTTCCTCGATTATTTTTAAACTATTTCCTATTTGTCTAACACAATGCTGGAAGAGAATTGTGAAATGGCCCATTATAATTTGCACATATGGTTTGCATATTGAAAATGAAATAATTAGAGCCACAGCAGTTACAGCCAGATGATTGGTGGTGGGGCGAAAGAGAGGCGCGCGCGCGCGAGCGCGTACAGAGCTAAAACAGCTGCCTAGTTACAAATGACACTATTCAGCTACATCTCAATAGAATTATTGAGCGAAACACACAATTTTATTTATTATTTATTCAGTGTGTCACACGCGAATAGAAACAACCAAACACAGCCAACGCATGAGTATTCTTCGTTACAAAAAGATCGATCGGATCGGGGCTCGTTTTTTTTCAGCTTAGGCTTAGAAACAGAAACTTGACGGAAGTTTTTTTCCCAACTTTTTTTTCCAAATTGTTTATTTTTCCGCCCGTTTTTCTCAATCGGTCCAGGTTTTTTCTTTGTTCTTCACGTGTTCAATTGATTAAATGGCAATACTTGAATGACATTCGAAAGTGCTCCTAAACAAAATAGCAGCGACATTTAGAGCACATTAGCACAAGCACATTTTGGATGATGAAATATGTTCGGGGTATCGCGTGTTGGATTTAGACATGAGAAATGTCTCGTGCGATTGGAAAAGAAGCTTTAACGGCAATCACATCGAAGTGTGCGGAGAAAACGGGATTTATTTTTGGCATACAGACACACATATAGGTAAATACTGAAACCCTCGAAATGTTGTGAGAGAGAAAGAAAGAGAAAAAACAACACATGGAAACAAAAAACCACAAAAAATTATAAGATATGTAAATATTTAAACGTTTTTTTTTTCATGACCATTACGATTGTTGTTGTTATCTCTGTCTATTTTTTTTCTCTCCCTTTTTTCGGTTGATCGTTGTTTTTGTCGAGTACTTAGAGGCAAACGAACAACCACTTTGTATATATTAAATTATTTCCAATGGTTTTTTTTTCTACCGTGTGTTTGTGTGTATTCTTTAGCAATTTGGACAATTCAGCAGGCGCTCACACATGGGGCGCTTACTATTTCTTGGCTCTAGCTGCTGCTGCTGTTGTTGTTGTTGTTTAAAAATATTATTATCGGAATTTTTTTTTTCTCGTTCGATAAATTATTAATGTTTGTCAGATCAGTGTGTTCAGGGAACAAAACGATTACTTGGAATGGAATGGATTGCATGTCCATGTGTAATTTTTCCACTTCGTTAATTTCAATTTTTCTCTCTCGTCTTCTCGGTTTTTTTTTTTCTTTATCTATATACACATTTTCATTATTATTTCTTTTATTTTTCTTGAGTTTAGTTGTTGATCGTTATGGCCCATCGTCGTTTTTGTTTTTTTTTCTTTCTGATTACCTTCGAATAAAAAAATTAAGAATATTTTGAATGGTGATTTTGTGGATGTTCATTTTTATTCTTGGATCATATGGTTTATGGAAACTTCCCAAAGTCTAAGCTTAAACAATTTCTTTCGAAAATTCCCATTTCAATTTCGATTCGTTCACCACCTATTTATCTCTCTATTTCTCAATATTTTCCGTTTTAGCTTCGTTCGATCGCTCTGTTTTTGCTCGCTTGCTCTCGACGGAAATTGGAATATTCCAAACGGAGAAAGGGAAAATAAACGATTTCATTTTTAAATCGAATCCCTTTTTCGCCAATCAGTTAAGAGGGAGAGAGAAAATGAAGCAGTTTGAACAAAAACACGCACACACTAAAAATTATGGAGCAAAGAGAAAATGCTACGGAAAATACATTGAAATTATACACTTTTTTTTAAAATATGGAATCGATTAGGTTTCTTTTCCGTTCGGGTTTTTTTCTCTGCTTTCTTTTTACTATTCGCATTCGCTTTGCATTCTCCACCAATTTTCTCCATATATCCTTTGTGCCGTATAATTTATTTTGTTCTGTGTTAAACAGCATATATGACGAATGGAATGGAATAAAGGACTGCGATGGAAAATTCTTTCATTTTTTTAAACTGTGAGTTACTCTGACTGAGTGAGGAATTCGAATAAATGAACGAAAAAAAAAAATTAGTCATACACAACACACATCGAATATCGATACCGAATTCATTTTCGAAACAATGATTCATCGAAAATCAAAACAGAGAAAGAAGAAAAAAAACAATTTAAAAATAAAATCCAAGTGAAGACAGAGAGAGAAGAAAAAAAAATTGTGGTATCGAATCGAAAAAACTTTCCGTTTTTCTTTCTTCGTCAATGTCGCTGAACTCGATCTCCATAATTTTGTGAATGTGTGTGTGTGTGTGTCTCGTTTGAACGGTTTAATTTGGCGGTTTTTGAATGCAATAATTTACCATTCGAAATGAGAGAGAGAGAGACATACACACAGAGACATAGAAGCAGGGAAAAAAAGCAGCAGCAAACAATACACGGTTGACAGCAAATCGCATGAAGTCAAAAAGTGTATGCAACAAAGAAGTAATAACAACAACAACAACAACAAAACTTGTGACTCATGGTTGCCACTTAAGAAAATTATGGATATTGCAATTTTGTGTGTGTGTGTGTGTGTGTGTGACTTATCAATTCAGAAAGGCAGAGAGCGAGCGGGAGAGAGTAAGAAAAGCAACATCATTTCATTAAAATTGCAACAAAGTATACTGTGTCTCGTCGTACAAACCATCAACGAACCGAAGATTGGGCCCACAGAGCTTCAGGTTCACTCAGTCGAACTAAATAAAATGCATGATACTTTTCGACACCATGCATTATTTATACGTGTGAATTTAATGAACATTGTAGCCGATTTGCGTCGAGCAGTATGTGACATTCGGAAGTGTGAGTGATTTGTGTTGCTATCGATGTTATTGTGTTTCTTCTTGTCCGTCAATGTTTTCTCTCTGCGCTCGTTTTGCAAACAGCATAAATAAAAGCAACAAATTCAACACTTGTGGAAATACAAAATAATCAAGAATAAAAATCGAAAGCAAGTGCCTGCAATCACCCTTCAGAATATTTAAATTACAATCAACACGATATTTGCACACAACACCGCACACACTTGGAGAAGAAGAAGAAGAAGAAAAAACCGATTAACCGTTCTCAGCTGTGTGGATTTTTTCTCTGCTGCTGTTGCTGTTGCCGTTGTTCTCCCTATATTCTGTCTGATGTAACACTCATTGTTCGTTGCACGGGGGAGAAATGCTGAGAAAACAACGAAATGATTTTTTTTTTCTCTGTTTCGGAACGAGTGGAGCAAAAGTGATCACTCTTAGACAGAGTGGTTCGTGTGTTGTATTTTTTTTCTCCACTCTATCTATCTCTCTCCCTCTGGTTTTCGCGTGAACCTTTTTTTTCTGTCGCTGTCGACTGAATTTTTCTGTTTGTTTAGTGCAGCAAAACAGAAGAAAAAAAAATTCTATTTTTGTTTCTGCCAAAAACAAACGGACGAAGGTAAAAGCGAGCAATAATTCCGCTTGGCGAACAAAAAAAGAGAGAAGAATTTTTGTGTAAACTGTGCACAATCTCACGTAGTGAGTTTAGAAGACAGAAAGTTTTTTTTTGTGTTATTCGACGCAAGCGAAAACCTTTTTTTTGTGTGCTTCGGTTGTGCGAATCTATAGTCATGATCTTCCATTAAACACGTTCGAACAAGAAACTGTTCGGTTGTTTTTTGCTCTCTTTTTTGGGGCTTTCTTCTTCTTCTTTTGTGTTGAAGAAAGAGAGCCAACGAAAGACAAAAGGGACGCGAAACGGAAAATGGGCAAAATGTTTTTAACATACCGAGTCTAAAAATATCCAATCGACAAAAAATGAAAAAAAAAAAAAAAATATTTGTGTGTGCTTACCTTTTATTTTGGATGAGCCCATCACACCGAACTGTCCTTGAAATTGACTCTGAACGGGTAGCACTTCCATTTTCATCACTTCTTCGATCACGTCGTCAATTTTGGAAATGTTTATTATTGAGTTGTTTGTTTTCGCGAGAATACCGTGTGTTTTATTCTTTACTTGTTTTCGTCTCTTTTTATTTTACGAGAGATAGTTACTGGGAACAAAAATTCGTTTAATTTCGTTGGTTAATCGAAGAAACCCGACAAAGTGTTGTTTTTTGGTCGCGTTCTTTTTGAAGGGGAGAGATATTGTGTGTTAATGTGTGTATTGGCTTGGTCGATATATTGGCTGGAAATCGGTGGTCAGTGGCGAGTCGATTTCCGGAGAAATGAAAAACAATCGTTTGTTTCGTTTAATTAACGGCTTCTGAGCGAGACTAGAAGTAGGATATCAAAACTTAACATCAGCTGGCCTTCCGTGGTTTATTTTTCAAGCGTACGCACACACCAGATTCCTTCGATTTCGCCTGTTGTTCGTCAAACAAATCGAATTTTCGGGATACACAAATCCGTCTCTCTCTCTGATTTTTCTTTGTTCAATAATTCGCACACGATTTTATTTTCGTTAACAGTGTCTTTTTTGATTGCATCAATCAAACGGTGTGCTGTTGTTGTTGTTGTTTTTTCTCTTTAGACTTTTGTTTTATATTACTTTACAAGCTACTCTTAAAAGAAACCTTTTCGCAATTTTGTTGTTTGTTGTTGTTGATTTTTGTCACAGCACTCAATGATCACATCGATTTTTGTTTTCTTTGAAATATACAGGGTTGTTGTGTGTGTTCTGTTAAATTTGCAATCGCATTTAAAATGTACAATGTTTCTTCTTTCTCTGCATTCACACTGGTGTCTCTCTGTATATGGTTTTTATACAACTTTTATTGGATCTCGATATAGATATATAGGTATTAATTAGTTTGGAGACAAGGAAAAGAGTTTTTTTTTTCCTTTATTTAGAGATTAACACACAGAATTTTATGATGATTTTATTATGAACTTGGTGGTTGGTTGGTTGTTTAGTGTGGATTTTTGTTGATATTTTGTTGGTGATAAAAAAATTACACACGGATATTAATACAATTACAACACAGAATATTTTACGTAAAATTCAACGGGTTTTTGTTTGCTTTTTTCGGATGAATTAACATGCGAAAATTTGTGATTCAAAAAAAATCGGCTGATTTTTTTTTCGTCGTTTTCTTTTATTCAATGTTCCATAATTTTTTCTTGGTGTGCTAAGAGTTTGTTGTGCTTTCAAAGCTAAAAATATTTGTAGTTTTTAAAAGATTTTGATTTTATTTTTTTGGTAAAAATGTTCGTTGGATTTGACTTGGAAATTGGTTCAAATCGTTCTTATGTTTTTTTTTCTTTTGCTTTGAATGGCCCGATTAACGGTCTTTGACTCGAATTTATGCTTCTTGTTTTAAATCTCAATAATTCTTAGCAGCGCGTTTTCTCTGAGAGAAACGTTCTTTCAAAAATAACAAAACAAAAATTATCTCTTTATACACTTATACGATGATTTCGACTTTTATCCAAAAGAAACAGAAAACGAATGAAAACGTTCTCTTTTCTTTTTCGTTTTTATTTTTTAACAAATTTTGCTCTCGCTCAATTTAACAATTTTTTTTTTTGGAATTTTTTTGTTTTAAATTGAAACAATAGTCTCTCTGTTTGTAATGAAACACGAAAAAAAAAATTCTCTCCGTTTTTATGTTGTTGTTGGTGTTTGATGATGTCTCTTGTTGGAAATTTTTTCGGTTTGAGAACTTTAGTTTGACTTGATTTCGATTGTTGAGAGTTGTTGGTTGTTTTTATATGTGTTTTAAGCGAGTTGTGATTGGATTGTTGTTTTTAAATATAAAAAATATGATTAAATTGGAAATTTGTTAGTTTGAAACCAATAACAAAACGATACGAATACCAGCAATTCTATAGTGTGACTAACCCGGCCGGCATTGTGTCTCTTCCTTTTATACCTTTTTCGCATGTATATTCATGAAATATACAGTTTGCTGCTGCTCAGCTTGTCGCAACCAAATACACTATCTTACAAACTCACACCGATGCATGCGCGCACATACACATACAAAGCGGCAGCCGGAGAGACTGCCGTTGATTTGAATGCGCAAACGAGACGGTATAAAACATACGATATTTTTCTATATCTGTTCGTGTCCCCACTTTGGCACGTACGCCACACAGCCGTTCACTGTATTCAATGTAGTCCGATGCTTGTGTTTTCCGTATTGTGTGTCCGTGTGTATGGTGTAAGCAACCAGAAGCAAAAGAAGAGGAAAAAAACGACGGTTCAGTATGTTTTTGATGTTGTGCTGTCGTATTTTTAAAATACGTGTGTAGTGGTGGTGACCATATGATTTGGTTGCCAGTGTATGCGTACTTCGGCCGATATTTACATACACACTCGATGGTGTGATGGTGTTTGTGCATACTCGGTCGGCTGTTTCGTTGCTGCTGCTGCTGCTGACGTTGCTGTTGCTGTTGGCTTTGCCAAACGGTACGAATACTAGAAACATTGTTGCGCAGAATACAGCTGAAACATACAAAACACGTCCGATCTTGTCGTTTCGGTGCATTTCGTGAAAATTGAGTGTATTTTTCTCCGTTTTCGTCGAACCATCACACACGTTCGCTCCGCACACCAATCTCTCGCTCGCTCACTTTGTGTGTGTGTTACACTTCTGTTTTGCCCCTTTCATCACGTCTCTTCTTGGCCTTCTGGTTATGTTGTGTGTTCGATTATGGCTCTCCGTCTCATTTCAATTTCATCGATGCTCAGCGCTTCATTCTTGCTCGCTCGCTCTCTTTCGATGGCTGCTCGAATGCATTTAAATGTCTACGTTGTAATATCGGTCGTTGGTTAAACCACTAACTCGACTACTTTACATCGGCCGATTCCGAAAATGACAACCATCTTTCGAGCAACATTCTTCGCCAATTGAGTTGTTTTGAGATTCGATGAAATCGGATTTTTTTCAATAATATTTTTTCATTCAGTCGAAATTGAATTTAAATTTTTCCGAAATTTGCGTTTTTTCTTTGACGTCGATTGTTCCGCAGCCAATTCATCTCGGTCGTAGTTAAAACTGGTTTTGCACAGAAACTTCATCTCAAAATCCATGGAAAATTCGTCTTCATCATGATGATGAATCATTTTAAGATAAACACTCTAAGAAGTGTTCAAGCTAAGCACATGCCTCTACCATGAATTTGAATTTTTATCTAAATTCAGTGAATTAATATGAATTAAAAATGATTTCAAAACGAAGAAACATTGAATATGAACCTTTGAAAGTCAATTAAAGAAGAAATCTAGAGATTTTAAATCTCCAAAGGGAAAAATCGTTAGAAAAAACTTTACAGAAACGAATTTTCTTCTGAATTTACATTCAAATTTCTCTTTTGACTGTCGAGAGCTGGTGGAGTTTTCGCAGAATATCGTCCGTTTCGTAGAAATTTGGTTGGAAAATGGAAATGTTTACGCTGTTGGCGAGCATCTTCTTCTCTTTGATTCAACACCATCCATCCAGTTACATCGGCTTACAAATGAGATTTGTGTGTGCTCTCTCTCTCTCTCTCTCTCTCTGTGTGTGTGTGTCCGTATGAAATTTACACGGTTGATTTGTGTTTTTATATTTTGGTATATTTGTGATTGTGCGCGTGAACATTGCGTGCATGTATCATCATCAGCTGTGTGAAATAAAAATTTCTCGATTCCGTAGCGATTTTGCACATCAGCAGCAGCAGCAGTGCATACACAGAGCATTGAAAACGACGACGTAGAAGAAGAATGAATAAAACAACGAAAAAAAACCGACTGACTGTAATGTACACTATCTAACCGATATATAAAATATGTGTGTGTGTGCGAGTATCGGGTCGATGTTGTCTTTGTTTTTCATCAATTCCATTTCAATTTGGGTTTCCATTTTTGCATATTATGCGATAGGGAATCGTTTTTCGTCTTCTATCACCCACATTTCCATCAAAGACAGCGTTTAGCCGAAAATGTCTGGGGCGTACGGAACCGGGGAGAAAAAAGATGAAATAAAGTTGAATTTGTTTTTTTTTCTTATTTTCGCTTCAAATGCAGCTACAGAAGAAATAATACGCATTTATCTATACGTAGGGAATGGAGAACATTCCGAATCGATGCTTTTACAGACAGACACACTCACATATATACACGCAGGCAGAGAGAGAGAGAGAGAGAGCGGGCGCACACATAAAAAAACGAGTGATTTGGTACAATGGAAAAAAATTGAGCCAGCCAAAGAATCGAGTCAGCCGAAATAAGTATGATTAAATGAAAACAACAGCAACATCACAAAAGGAATACAGAATAATAATACCAACAACAACAGCATTGCAACTGCGACAGCGACCGCCACAGCAATACCGAAGAGAATGGGTCGAGATAGAGAGCGAGAGAGAAGAGAAAAACACCGAAGCACGTACAAATAACATATAAAAGGGCTTCACCACTACACAACCATACACAACCATGCCAATCATATGATATTATTTTTGATATATATACGTACGTTGCTGCTGCTGCTTCTGACTGTGTTTTGACCATACAAAATGTGTGCTCGCTCTGGCTCAACCGACAACTGCGATGAATACAACAAAACAGAAGAACGAACAAAAAAATTCGATGGTGATGATGATGATGGAAGAAGAAGAGAGACAGTGGTTGCATTCTCATTATAACTTTTATAATCGATTGCAAGAGCACTCTGCCTTCACATGTATTCAAGTGTATGGATATATTTTGGTCGTTAAACAGTCCCAAAGAGAAAATTGAACAAGAAAAAAAATAAAGAGAAGAATTTACACACACAATTTTCCGAGTGGCCATTTTCATTTTGACCTTCCTCCGGCCGCCCGAACAACAGATAGATAAAGAGGATAGAGAGAAAACAATGTGAATATGAAAATGTGTTGTGATGTTGCACGTTTGTCTATATTTGGCACAAGGTAAAAACAAAGGGATCAAAATCCATTGACGAAGGGATAGCACCCAATTTCAATAAAACCACCACCATCGACAAACCAATAAATAAACTCTCTCTCCCACTTCAAAGAAGATGAGCAGAAAAAAACATCAGCAATAAAATTGACTGCATTTTCGAACAACAACCATTTCGAATGGATACATTCGATAAGCTCTTTGAATGTTGATATAATACATCATTCGCCACCAGATGAACAACACATTTGATGCAATTCTTTTTTTTTTCACTAGTATAACTAAACTATGAATAATTTCCATCCAATTCGTTCTTGTTTATTTCATTTTCGTTGAATTTCGCTTTCAACGTCCACAAATGATGATGTATCGCTAAATTTTTCTTGAAATTCAGTCAAACCATATATAACCACCGGTATAATACAAGATCTTTCATTGTGAACTTTATTTTATTCAACGATTTAGTGTTTTCTCTTTGTGAAATCTTTCATCCGCTCCGCTCATCTTCTGCTTTTTTTCCCCTATTTTTGCATCCTCATACATTTTTATCGAAAAAAAATTGATTCAAAATTAAAAGAATTTTTTCCGACTAAAAAAAGACTCTCCAGTGACTTCGAGTTTTCAGCGATGGTGAAATGGCTAGCTCCATTCCATTTGAAAACTAAGTCATCATTGTTCAGTTTTATGATAAAAATAACTTCTATCACACAGATGACCAGGAATGATGCCTTTTAATTGGCGATGAAATCGATGGTGTCATGACTCATGGGATGCGATGGGATCGAAAACAGAGATATAATCAAATTTTTCCGAAAAATGTACGGCAAAGTATTGAAAGTCGCAAAAATATTATTGAAAGGTGTCTTCACGAAGCAACGCTTTCTATGCTAAAGTAGATGCTTAACGTCTCGTCTTCAAGATTGTCAACCGAAAATACTGAGCCACTGTTGATGCAATGAACTAGATTATTTTGACCGCTGAATTACCTATTGTTCGCTAGCAAAACACCCAATATATAGACAAACCCGCCTCCGCACAGCTCATCCCTCGAACATGCGTCTCCCTCTTATGCAAAATGATCAGAATTAATTTTGATTCAATATTACGGGGATTTTGGGGTATTTATCCGCTAAACATTATTCAAATATTCGTGTGCCTCGTGCTTGTCATCTCACAATCCAATTATTTTCTCTGTTTGCATCAATTTCAGATACATTTTGTTGATTTCGGTTCTTCGTGATGTTTTTTTCTCTCCGAAGTTGTAAATCAGATACAAACAATGTTACTTGGGCTGCTATTTCTTATTTTCTTTGTTGCATTTTTTTTTCTCGTTTCATTTCTCTGGTTTATATCATTGTTTTTGTTGTCGTCGACGGCGATGGCATCGCACTGGATGAATACAAAAAGAAAAAAAATGGAAGAGAACTCGAAGCAATTGGCTTTGTTTTCCATCGTTGGATATGTGTAAGTACATATTTTAACTTTCGAAGGTTACTGCGTAGCTCGAGCTACGCTGCTGCTGATGCTTCTTTTCGGCTATGCTCATCGCTCTTTCAATTACACAAAGACGCATAGGCTAGGATAGTGATAGCTGGAGAGAAAGAGACTGAGTTGGCTGGTATGCAATCGAGAGAGAGGGACCGAGAATATGTGTGTATATGGCTGACGATGTGGGGGGAAAAATGATACCAAGTGGAAAAATCGAAAAATCGTGCTTTCATTTCCAACAATGAGATTGGAACAGAGCGAGCGAAAGAGCGAGAATTCAAAAAAAAACAGCAACAACAAAGCAAATGTATGTATAAAGTAGCGAGAATGCGATTGCCTGCGTCTGCATGCATTTTAATTAGATTCGACTGATTCGTCTCTGTGTTTGCTGTGTTGCTGCTGCCACGGCCGCCGCCACGGCCACTGTCGATTTGATTCGGTTCGCACTTCCATTCCATAGCCCGTTTCCACTGCACATATTTGTGCTTCCGATGTTGTAATGATCTCTCTCTCTCTCTCTCTCTCTCTCTCTCTCTCGCCAGACTGTTGAATCAAATTACTCGGATTTGTTTCAATTTTCGATAATATTATTAATTACAGATAATCAAAGGCAGCGAAGCCGAATACCTGAGACCACTTCAAGTGGATCGGGAATATGGCGCGAGGGGTGATAGCATTGATAAATCGGCCCGAGCAATTCGGTATTTTTTCCGCCTATTTTGTTGACGAAAGTTCTTGGTCGCTACGCGTTTCATTTTTTCAGCCACCGAAATGGAGATATCGATTGGCAGTTGTTATTTTTTACGTCGTTGTCGTCTCCCGTCCTCTCCTGTCGTCTCTGGCTGTGATGTTCCATCTCGCCTCTATTTTTTTCCGTTATTTATAAACGCGAATTGTTCAGGGGATGGTGGGGGAGGAGCATTGCGTGGAAATAAATGGAAAGCACTTGGAAAATTACACGGTGTTTTTCTTGATTTGCCTCATTCATCATCCGGCATAGTCCAAAGCAAAAATGCCATTTTCGCGACTGCATAACAATATTCTTGCCGTTGTTGTTGTTGCTGCTGTTGCTATTCAAGCTCCACGAAATGATTATCATTTCGACGACTTTTATTTCGTGTTGCGTTTCGTTTTGTTTTTTCTTTCTTTCTCTTCTCGTCTTTCTTTATTTCTCTCGTCTTTTCTCGCTTTGGAAATTACAGCCGTGAACAAAGCAAAGAAATGTTGAGACGTGTAATGGGTCTTCTGCTGCTTTCTGCCTTGGCTCTTTCATATGCAACTCGATTAAGTGCGCGCATACATGCATTTTTTTCTCTTTCTCTTCTTCTTTCTTCTATGCGCGGGGCTGGCGGGTGTACGGGACGAGGGCACATCGACAGACTCAGCTCATCGTACGTGTAAAAATCAACATTGTGTACGTACATATCGATGGCATCGAATTGTGTGTGGAGAGATGTGCACATACGAAAAATCGCGGTATCGCTTGCGAATACCCGTCCTTCTCTTTCTATCCATCGGCGTTGTCATAACGTTTGTAAATGATCGGCTCGCTCTCTGACTATGGGGCTTTGGAACCAGCCGAGAGAAGAAATCATACACGAAACACAACAATAAAAAATTCGAAGCCCCGAAACCAAACCAATTCTAAAATAATAACAGTAATAGCAAGCAACAGCAGCCCAACATTCTGTGTGTGCTTTTTTCTCTCTCTTTCTCTCGAGAAGGTGTTTGTTGTTGTTGTGTGTGTGTGTTTTTGCCCGTGCATTTTCTTTCCTTTTTTTCAAACATATAGTACATTTTGTTTGAGGCTTTGCTTCGTTCTTTTTTAGTTGATTTTTTGTCTACTTTTGATGTTTTCGAGTATGTTTGTTGAGCACTTGATATAACGCTTTCCATTGTGTGGCTGCGATTGGTTTTATTCCGACACACCGAGTGTGCGAGAGAGCGAAAAAAAGTGCTGAGTGTTCGATTAATTTTGTCAAATAAACTTCGAGCTGGTGTGTTTTTTTCTTCCTTCTCTTCTTCTTTCCGGTTTACGTTTTTTTTTCCCATTCGTTCGTTCGATCGAGTCCATCAATCGAGTTGGCTCCATCATCAATCGAATGCTGAAGGAGAAAGAGAAAATACACACATTTTTGCCATATAATGAAAATCTTTGAGTTGAGTCGTGTTTTTTCTTTTCTCTCTCTCTCTCTACTTTCTTGCCGTCTTTGTGCTTTGAAAAGAATGGTTCTCGTTTTTTTTCTGGGATGTGTGTATGCGCTTCATTTTGACATCATTTGCTGGTCCATTGCAATGGATTCTTCGTTATTTGTCAACCGAATCAAACGTCAACACTAAATGACTCTCTCTCGCTCTCTCTCTCTCTCTCTCTCTCTCTCTCTCTCTCTCTCTCTCTCTCTATCTCTTTGATGTGTGAGTGTTTTCGTTAGCAGTCGGTCATTTGTTGAATTACGTACATATTTTCTTTGAGCTTGCATTCGGTGCAAGTGGGAAAATGAACGGCAAAGGGAAAAAATGCCTATTTTTTGCTCTTGCTGCCAAGCGTAAATCAAAAATCAAGTCATTAATTCTTTTGCTTGCTGGTCGTTGTTGGTGTGTTTTTTCACTCTCGTCATTTGCTTGTAGAAGCGCTGCCGTGTGCACACAGTCAGACCCAAAATGAACGGCGTGTGGTGATGGCAGCAGCAGCAGCAACAGTGGCCGCACAGAGAAAAAAAACAGTGATGTACTTTATATTTTAAAAGGCATCGGAATAAAGAACTTTATAATAGGAAAAGAAGAAAGCAAAAAAAAAAATCCGAGGCAAACATAAACCTATAAATTAAAATGTAAACATTTGTGTGAAGTCAAATTAAATCCACCATAAAGCGAGCGAGCGAGCAATGGAGAGAGAGAGAGAGAGAGAGAGAGAGAGAGAGAGACTGAACGCAGCTGAAGAGAAGAGAAAAAAAACACATACAAATCAAGTTGAAGAACACACAGAGCAATAGAGAAGAAGTAGAAGAGCGAACGACGAAACGAAACGAAACGAAATGGAAAGAAGTAACGATGAAGAAAAAAAAAATTGTGAGCGAATAGCAATAATAATAATTTGCACTCCACCGTATAACTATAATCAAAGTGTATTTGTGCGAAATGAACGCGTATTCCCAAGTGTGTTTCGGTTCAATTTTCGTTGTTGTTGCTAGTGCTGCTGTTGCTTCGAAGCCGGAGTCAATTTCGATTTTGACAAAACTTCGGGGCCGGCAAATGACTCGCAATCACGACACGACTCGCTTTCCATTTGGTCACTACTGCGCTTTGTTTTGTTTTTCTGCTTCTCTCTCATTTATTTCTATATTCATTTCGTCGTCGTCGTCTTCATTTCTTCACACTCTCTGTGTATCGTTAGTTGCAATGAAAATGTTTTTTTCTATGCACTTCATACACACACAGAGAAAAAAACAGCAACGAAAAAAAAACGAAGAAAAAAAATATAAGCATATAGCACACGATACGGGCTCAGCTCAATTTTATGCAAACAAAGTATAATCGAGCGAACGAACGAACGCCAAAGTGATATTGTAATGCATATACATACAGGCAACGGCGGAATGGTTTTATTTCTCGTTGTTGTTTTTTCTTCTTGCTCGTTGTTGTTGTGTTCGCGTAAAATCGCGACTCTTCAAGCCGGCCCCGGTGAACACAACGAGAGAACAACATTTGGGCTCGGCTTTCGGTACTTTGCCAATTGCCAGAGAGTAGAATATAACTATATGAAATTGAAACAGCGCGCGCGAGAGAGAGAGAGAGAGAGAGAGAGAGAACTGCAAAGAAAAAAAATCAACAACATTAAAACACATAACATATAAATGATCTGCATATGAATATGAGCACAGTGAACAGCTTTAGTTACTCGCTGATTTTCAATAGTGCTGCTGCTGCTGCTGTGTTTTTTTTCGCACATCACATTCACATTTGGATTCGCAGTCGTACACACCATTACACAAGAATTTGTTTTCGTGTTCAGGCTGTGTCTCTGGCGTTTTTTTCTGCTGCTGCTGCTGCTGCTCTCCCCTTTTTCTGCCGTGTATCGTTATAATAAATTGTATATTTTAGGCACTGTGCACAATAATGACTCGCTTGGTTAAAGCAAAAGTGCATGACAAATGCAACAACAACATCAAGCCAGCAGCAGAAAACGAAACGAATAAACAACAGGCAAGAAACAAACGAAACAGAATGAACAAAAAAAAAATCTGCCTAAAAAAACATTATATCCATTGGGTCGGTGAATAAAATGCAAAGTGCGAATCAAAAAATTTACACGCTTAAACCAAATAAATTTTGAATCTTTATTGCTGACTTTAATTGTAATAGACTCGATTCGGTCGCTGTTGCTTTTTTTTCATTCGTTCGTTCGTTCTTCCTTGCTTTTGCTTAAGCGAATTTTAAAGCAGCAGCAGCAGCAGCAGCAGCACCAGAGGAGGAAAAAAACGATGAGAAGAGAGTAAAAAAAACAAAACATTTGGATTTGAATGTGTGTTCAGGACGACGACGACGACGACGACGATGTCAACGCTGTTGCTTGTTTCCCAATCGTGACGTTTTCTGTATTTTTTCATCGTCGTCAACATTTTACAGCCCATTCATCGCGTATCCATTGAGCACATGAAATTCATTTTAATGTGAAACAGACCAAAAACTACGCTCTCTCTCTCTCTCTGACATATGCATTTCGAAGAAAGTCACCAAGAACCAGCGAAAAAAAGGAGTAAAACATGATGAGAAGACGATGACAACGAGGATGGAAGAGAAGAAAAAAAAATTTTACAAGAAAAATTTGAGGCGGCGAACAAGGGAAAAAGGCAGTGCAATGAAAACAAACAATTTGCCCACATCAGCAACCTTGCCTCTGGTGCTATGTGTGTCTTCTTTTTTTCCCGGCTGCTTCTTCTTTCATCGAAAATCGCTGCTTTTGAAAATATGATGAAAAATATGTGGTTTTGCTTGGGTTGACATAAATTTCACATGTTTCAAGTCGTCTAACTGTTGTGTCGTCATTGCATCGTCTTCCTTTTCATATAACATTCCGAATATATCGCATTATCAATGGTTCTTTAGCCCTTTTTTTACCACTTCTCTCTGTCTTCATTCCCTTCTCAATTTCTCTCCCATCAACGTTAATTTTATCCAAAAACCAACAACAACAGACGAAAAAAAAAGTGATTACAAACAAAGCCAGTATGGAATACAATTACGGCAATACATATATATAGAAAATTGAATGGGGAAAAAATATATCGCTTTGAAGAGAAAAAGCAAACAAGAACTCGAACATTACATGTAGAAAACCGACCAAGAGAGACAGAGAGAAGAAGAAAAAAAAATCAGCGACAAAGATCGATTCGTGTTCATGAGTACCGGCTTACATACACAATCACACTACACCAACACTCACACATACGTGCAATACAGCCCGGCTATCCACCAGCTGAGAGTGTTGTTCACAAATAGAACCCACACTTACACGAAAACGTATACATGTGTTTTATTTTCAGTTCGGCAAACAGTTTTGTCAACAGCACCAGTAGCTACAGCAGCAGCAGCAGCAGCAGCACAAATAAAACACGCACAAGAGCAATGTATACAAACGAAATGATGACGGCGATGACGCCGACAACGACGACGACGACAACGGTGTAAGTGAGTGAGTGAGAGACGATGTAACCAGAGAGTGGCAGAGCGCTTTAATCAATAGATTGTGTGGATGTGTTGATGCCTATTTGGCTCGGTTAAATGGAGCTCTCTTCGCAAGTGGCTTGCATTTGTGTGCACTTTTCATATTGAACTACATTAACAAGATTCGGTCTTTGTTGTTGGTGCTGCTGCTGCTGCCGCCACCGCCACCGTCTTCTTTTTTTGCAGCTCTTGTCACACACAGACCAAAATGTAGGATTTTCACTTGAAGTATATTTTCATATGGAATTTCACCTTAAATGCCTTCCATGAAACAGCGATTTTCCATTTTAATTTCATTGGGATTCCGTGTTATACTGTGCTGTCATCATGAAAACGCCAACAGTCCCCAGGCATTAGCCAAGTTCTTACCTCTCTCTCTCTCTCTCTCTCTCTCTCTCTCTCTCTCTCTCTCTCTCTCTCTCTCTCT
>NW_022601403.1:1308364-1340771 GCF_009176505.1 Sitodiplosis mosellana | reverse complement strand
TCTCTCTCTCTCTCTCTCTCTCTCTCTCTCTCTCTCTCTCTCTCTCTTTTCCTCTTGACGAGCTCGTTTCATTTTTCATTCGCATTTATTGTATGCTCTCTTTCTTCTCCTACAGTTGGATATTATCATTATCATTTGATAAATTTTCAATATTTCTCTGGAGATCTTTTGTTGCAACTGAGTGTTATCGTGTGCACTATATATGCAAAAATCCATAATTTTTCATTCCAAAATGGAAATCAATATATTACAGTTTATGTGTTATTGTTGTTGCTGCCGCTGCTGTAAGAGTTGGTTATATTCTGCTTATTTTCGTTTGGTTGGTTGGTTGGTTGGTTGGTTGGTTGGTCGGTCGGTCGGTCGTTCGTTCGCTCGTTCATTCGTACAAACATTCAGGTTTTTCTTTTATTCGGTTTGTTTATTTGCTTTTTGCCGAGTTGCTGGCTTTCGGAGAATATAAATGCTGCTCGGTGTATTTGTGTGTGAGTTGTCTTTAGTGGGTAAGACATTGCGCACACAATGTTGAAAAAAAAACAACAACGCTAAATAAACAACAACAACAACAATATCGATGTGGCGCGATTCATCTGTATGTCATCATCATCAGCAGGCCTCCGATCACTCCGCCACCGCCGCCGGTCGTAGTCGTTGTCATTCAGTATTGGCCGTATGTGAAAACTGGTTTTCAAAATTCACTTTGTTGCTATGCCCTAAGTACTCTCTTTTTATTTCGCTTACTCACTCACTCATGCTATGCCGAATTGTGGGCTTTCTTTTTCGGGCATGAACTTTCAAGCATTTGAATGAGTTTGCAAGTTTAGCACACACACACACACACACACACACACAAAGAGAGAGAGAGACTGCTATTCTCGAGCCGAGAAAATCCATTGCCAAAAAATAAACTACAGTCGAAAATATATAGTGAACAAGTCGTCGCAATCAGTTTCGAATGTCTCTGTGTCGATGGTTCAAAGATGTTACGCTGTTTTTTTTCCATGTTTTTTCCCTATTTGTTCCCAAAATTTCCATATCTTTCGTATGATCTTCGATTCTTTTTCGATTTTGCTTTGATTTTTCTTCGATTTTTTCTACGATCTTTTCGATTTTTCAACAATTTTTCTATGTCTATCGATTTTTTATCGACTTTTTTGAATGACACGAGACTAAACCTGTTGAAAATGACTGACCAATTTGTAATTGCGACTAGGAAGAAAATTGAAAATGACGGCTTTGTGGTTTTGCAAGCCAATATGTTCGATGTAATTTGAATTTTCTCGTATTAGATGAGGCAGAGAAAAAAGAATCGTATCGTGATGCATTGAAACCCGACCGCATATAAGCTCAAAATGTCCCGGATCTCTACATTAGTGAAGCGAATGAGACAGAGAGGGAGAGAGAGAGAATGAAAAAAGCCCATAAAACCCATCGAATGAAGCACAAATTGCAATCACCAAATCACTTGTTGTTGTTTTCCGAAGAACGAAAGACCATTAAGAGAAGTCATAATTAATGCAAATCAAATGTAATGAGTGACAGACGCGAATAGAGGCGTGCATTTATTAGCCTCTCTCTCTCTCTCTCTCTCTCTCGGTGTGTGTGTGTGTTGCTTGTTTCTTTCTATGCGCGTTCTCTTGCCTCTTGCACCGACTCGTGCCGTCTTTCGGTGTGTGAGAGTGAGGGAGAGATGACGAGAACGAGCGCATGCATGCAAGAGTGTCTCGCGGAGATGAAAAGAGTTGAAATTGCTATATGGTGTGTTTGCGTGTGTGTGTGTGTATGCCTGTAAATGAGATGAAACCTTAGTTGATGACTGTTCGAACAAAGTGAGATGAATAGTCTCCATTTGAAAAAGCCACACTGCGGTTATGTGCACATGCACAATTGCGGTCCATGTGTGTGTGTGTCTCTGTTTTTGCGAGAAACCAAGAACAATTGACAATATGATGATGATGATGATGATGGAAGAAAATTATAATGATTCGGAAGTGTGAATGCTTGTGATGGTGCGATGGGAGGGGGGGGGGGCCGAGAAACATTGAGACACTGGTGGATTCATTAGCACGAATGGATTGCATTGCGATGCAATTTACACAATTCGCTCATTACAGATTTGAATCTGCGTTTCGCTCTCCTCCTCTGTCGCTATCTCGGAAAATTTGGATTTTTGTGTGAGAAATTTGGAAATTTGAATGATATCGATTAACGCTCTCTTATATACCGCCAAGAGAGTGTCATTGATGTTTCGTTCCGTCGAACATTGAATGGTTGAAATTGATGGGTCGTTTTTGGACGTTCCATCGTTTGAACGCATCACCTTTTAGACGTTCTGTCATTTGGTTCATAACCAATGTTTTGATCAAAGTGTACGCTTGATCGAACTTAAATCCATGGTTTGCCATTTTACCTTTGCAACCTTCAGCCGCTAACATCGACACTATTCGAACAGTATTTGAATCGAACATACCAAGAAAATATCGTAACATAATTGATGCATGGCCACTAAAAATGAGATATTTTGAAAAAGCATAATTAAGTGGTTACTTTAGATCCACTTGACCAATAACAAAATTGACCAAAGAAGACGAACAACGATAAGAACTGAAATTAAGATAAACGAACACAACTGTAAGCATTCAATGCGCCTGATGACAAATTTATCACATAGTTGTGAATGCACGATGAAATCCATTTAATTTTTAAGTGAAATGAATTGTTTTCTTGTGAAAAAAATTAAATGCAAACAGTGTTCGCCGTTATTTGTTCTTTTCTCTTTCACTCTTTCGATGTAGACCGACTCTTTCACTCTCTCTCCGGCTGTAGACTGAGAGAGTCGTACGTACATTTGCGTGTGCATCTATGTACGATGTCGACATAAAATATGAAGACTATATATTGCTATGACACTATGGGTTATGGCTATACACATAGTCTGTGTGGCTTGAATAGAGTGTGCAAATATATCACGTTCACTGCATTTTTCGTCTCTCTCTCCCTCTCTCTCTCACACCCACTCTGGCACTCTCCTTTGCACAGCGATGTTGCCGAAAAGGTGCATAGAAACACAATGTGTTTGTTCTATTTAACTTGATTTCCAAACAGTCGAACACGCGCACTGATTTCACGACCGCTCTGAAAAATCCATGCTTTGCCTTTGTTTTTTTTTGTCTTTCCGTTCTCCACCCGAATGAAAAGAAAGCAAAGTCAAATGAGAGAAAAGAGACGTAAAAAAAATAACGAGAGAAGCGGCAACAAAATCGCCAGGAAAAAAACATCGATAGATTGGCGAATGGAAAAGTACATTGGCGAAATGAAACGAATGGAAAAATGAAACACACATTGTTGCCCATCGTTGTTGTTGTAAATGTTGGCAACAACAGGCCACCATGGCCACTCTCGTTTTGTTTATGTACATAGGATGTGTATACATGACATGGCCAGAGCCACTTGGGGCAACACACACTGGAGAATAGGATGAACTCTAGTGAAAGCAAGACAGATACACAAGCACACACCGAAGGCCCAACGTAGTTTTTCAATTCCTGGAGTTCGCTCTGAATATATGTGCATAGTCGTTTCAAGTACCTCTTGCTCTCTCTTGCTCGCTCGCTTTTTTCTGTCTCTGTCGCATCGATGTGCAATGGAAAATGGTGTGTTGTTGCAATATATTCGTCGACATACATACCGAAATGAACTTTTATATGCCTGCCCGATGCACTCTGCTGAATCATTTTTATCCATGCGTTATATGCTTTCTCTCGTCGTCGTCGTCGTCGTCGTCGATGTAGTCGCCATGCACCGTGTTGCTCGGTATTACAACGAACTCAATGCCAAACGACGATAAAATGGTTATAAGGCAACATCATCATTTTCCATCCGTGTGGAAATTGTGTGTGTCTGTGTGTGTTCGGTTCCGAAACGCGATCAAAAGCTTGCAAACGCAGCGCCAATTTACGATATTTTCAGCGCGTTTTTCCGGTTGTGTCGGCCGGTTTATTTCAGCACAGCTCCATCGTTCCCATACAACCCGAGACGAGACGGAATTTTCGTCGTATGATATGGTCGAATTTCGGGGTGCATTTTCCAGTCTGTGTGCAACTTGCACAATTCCGTAAAATGTGCATATATCTAGGATAAACACATCAATGTAGGCTCATTAAAGCAAACGCTTTCCTATAGATTGCACACACAACATATTTTCACGTAGCTATATATTATTTTTGTTTTTTCTCTTCACACATCGACACTTTTTGGCTGGTTTTCGTTTTGGTTTTTTGGCACTTACACACAATATTAACCACAATTTTTTGTTTTTTGTTTATTTGTTTGGCTACTTGTTGTCGTTTTCATTTTCGGTTCACGGTTTGCATTATACACTAGAAATGATACAAAATTCACCTCGGTGCAACCAATTTTTTTACAGCCCAAATTGTTCCGGGCATTGTTTTGATCGGCAGAAAATCGGTTTTCTTTACTCGTGTTTTCCTTATAAACCACCCTCCCATTCCTCCCACAACAAAATTCCATTCACACTGAGAATAGTCGCAACTGGAAACGATTCATTTGAGACAGGATACAGGCTTCTCATTTGTGGTGTGTTGTTGGTGCGATAATTTTCATTTGAACTATGACGATTCCAACACACACACGCACACATAAAATTATTTATTTAATTCGTTTATTGTGGAATATTCTTTAAATATTTAAAAAAAAAACATCCTTCGAATCAAAGCCAATTTTCTCTGAGTTGTAAAAGCAAATAGTTTATGGGAAAATCGAATTGTGGTTCGTACATGTGTTCCAATTTCCCTTTACTTATTTATTGAGTACAACAAACGAGAAATAACACATTCAACAAATAATTGGCGAAATGAAATGAATAATTGATATAATTTTACTGTTTTAGAACAACTCCAAATTATTGCTCTCAGTTGCAATGTAAATTTAAAATTCATTTTAAACGGCATTTTATGTTGTTGTTGTTTTTCTAAAAAAAAAATAAATAAATTCATATTTTTTTCTCTAATGAAAGTGGAAAATAATCGGAAATTAACTACGACATTTATGAATATCACAGCGCGCGTCCAATAACATGATAAATCACAAAGGATCTTCGAACAATTTGTTTTTCTATAAAATTTAAATGAAATCAAACGGAAGTCCAACGAATAAATCTTTTCTTATATCGTTAGTTATCCAGAATTCAAGGCTAAAAAACACTTGATTTTTTTTTTCGTATGGAAATTCGAGTTCAATTTCTCATCAACTTTATGACACGTGCACAGTAGAGAATGTTTCATATCTTTAGCGAATTAATATCTCTCCGAATTTTGGATTAATTTTTTTGCTTCTATAGCCTAGTCTAAAAAAATTGCATTGATTTTCGGGTACCTAACCCGGCCATGGGAAAACATATATACATTGGTATTCCCCACAATTTTGTTGCATGCAAAACAAATGCCGGTCCATTCTTTTGTACGTAGAAATATTTTCGTTTTTCGCATGGACAGGTTAGGTACCCAAAAATCAATGCAAAATTTTATTTTTCGAATGGCGAACTGTAAATTGGGCCTATATCTCCAAATAATCGGTTGACCAAATTCAAATGTTGCTGTTTTTTTTTTCGCCCGAAGACAAAACATTTTGGGCATTTTTTACCTAAAAAAAAAGGTCAAAATTCAAAGGACCAAAGAAAAAAGTCTCAAGCATCACAAAACTCCCACAAGGATCTTACAGTCATTTTGTTTTGCATTCCTTCGAATACGGAAAATTGCGTTGTCGCACAAATTCCGCGTATTCAAATATTAAACATTGTTTAAACGAAATAGTTTGTATAGTTTCCAAGTAGTTTGTTAGCGATGTCAATATAATAAACCAGAAAAAAACATTATAGTATAGAGTACACTCATGATGATGGATTTAACCAGCAAGCGATTGGCGATGTGCAGAAAGAAAAATTGTATGCAAAAGTAGAGTCAAACAAATTAGTACATTATTTATTAGTGCTGAATTAGTGCATAATTTAAAATTACGGTAGTGCAGCGTAGCGGCAGCGGTGGCCAAATCATCCAAAATGATTACATCGTGTATGTTTGCACGTCATGCATCACATCAATATTACGCGAAACCAAAAATGAAATAATCATAAAAAATAATAGTCATAATAGTAACAAGCATAATAATATCTAAACGAAACAAAGAAAAACCGAAGAGAGCGAAAAAAACACACACACACACATACACTCATTTACGAAGCCTACCTATATATGTATAATGAAAGGAAGTCAAATTGAACGTAATAATAATAATAGAACGAAAGGCAAGCAAAGGCAGAAAAAGAAAAAAAAACAACCGAAACAAAACAAAAACATCAGCGGCGAAATCATGAAATATGCATAAAAGCAAGCAACACGAACGAAAATGTGGTAGCATTGTTGAGAAGCCACACTTGGAACTACACAATGGTATTTGATGTGTGTGTGTATGTGGATATCAAAAATTGCGCTTTGATTAATTTTGTATTCATAGTGAGTGTCATTACGTACATATATGCACGTTTATCTATTTATTTATTTATTTTTTTTTTTTCGTTCGTTCGTTTGTTACCTATTGTCGCTTTCCTTTCCTATGTACATATCTCTGTCTATCTCTGGGTATTCTGGTGTGTTCCTGCCCAAGGAACGGTCCGCGGAGAGACAAGACGATGAAAAAGAAAGACAAATAAACAACCAGCGCATTCAGTGTTCGAAACGATGTTGCATTTGTTTATTTTTTTGTTTTTCGCTGTTATTTCTTCTGAAAAGGTCAATATAATTTTATGTGCACCTCCAATTACAAAACACCGAATCAAATCGCTACTGCACAATTGGCGTTACTGCTGGCTGCTGTTGCTGTTGTCGCTGCTGCTTTTTTTCTTCGTCGGTGTACACTTTTCCATTGCAACTAGTTGCTAGTTTAAATGTCGCATTTTCCGTTCATTCATTCGGTCTCTTTCTCTTAACTGCTCTGTTCAGTCTCTATCTCTCAATGTGTGCGCCGTTTTTCTTCTTTTTTTTTCAAATATCGTTAGTCACATTTGCATTCATCGTATGACTCGTATTTGTTTTTAGTTTGTTAGTTAATTAAAATATATTATGGAGCATATACACCGAAGTACACTTCTGGTCTTGTTGGTGCTGTGGCTGCTACTGGCTGCCGCCGCTTTTTTTCTGTCCTCAACTTTTTTTTGTCGTTTTTATTTTGTGTATGTGCTGCTGCTGCTATAGCCGCCGAAGGCTTGTGTTGTTTTCTCGAACAATTGCATTCATTTCGGGCCCAAACCCGTCAAACAATGAAAAAGTACTCAAATTGAATGGCAAAATTATAAGCGCTTTGCAAATAAAACAGTCGCATTGTTGGAGCGGACTCGTTGCTGCCGCTTTTTTAGCACTACATGAAATGTAGAGCTACTAATCTGCTTTTTTTTTCTAGATACTTTTTGAGTGATGAAACAAATTATGGTGAATTTGAATTTCATGCTCATATTTTTTATTTATTTTAAAACAGGTGCACTAACGACAAATAACTGCACAACATCTCGAAGCGCCAATCAAATTTTTATTATCAAATGTTGTTTAAAAATCACATTAATTTTTCGTATAGTATTTTTCTGAGTCTCGAACAGAATTGAAGTGATTTTATATTCTAAGCTCATATTATTTATTTAATTTAAACCAAAGGCAGTATATTTCAAAAAAAAATAAAATCAAGATCTTGTAATTCATTTTGCGAATAAATATATTACTTCAAAGTTACTTTGATGAAATACATTTCATGTAGTGCGCCAAAAAAATAGTTTGTTGTGAAACAACAAAATAGATTAAATAACTAAAAACTCAAGAACGCAGAGCGGAGCGAAGCGAAGTTGTTTTCCTCTGTATTATTCGTCTTTGGTTTTTTTTCGCTTTGTCTATTTGCTGTTGTTCACCTTCTTTTCCATCGACATTTTGCCATTTATATTTATTTTCAAACAAATTCTATTGCTAATACTAATTCAAATTTCATTTCATTCGTTAAGTGGCTATATCACTTTGGCTGAAAATGAATGAAAAACACAAAAGCAACAGCAGCAACAATTCAAATCAAAATGTGAATATAACAGTAATCGGCAAGAGACAACAACACACATACACCATTTCCAATAAAAGCATCGATTTTTTTTTTCTTCAACACGAAATCGGATTGGTGATTAGTTAGGATGGCTTGTTTTTGGAAAATTTTGAAATCCGTCAATACTTCACCCCATAACCTCTGGCGGGCCTCAAAACAAACAAAAAAAACCATATTTGAGCTTATGGTTATGGAGATTGCAGATTTGCGCAAAAAGCATATAGGTAGACGATTTTTGTATGAAACCATGCAACTGAAATCTCAATAGAAAACCCATTTGTGATATTGCAAACGTCATGAAACTTTCTGGGTCCTATTTTTTCACAAAAAAAAACTCAATCCATGAAATTTTGATGTCAATCGAAAGTGATTTAAGGGTACCTTCCATACAAATGTGACCATTTTTATCAATTTTTTGAAGACAATAAGGAAATTTGTATGGGAGGTACCCGTAAATCACTATTTAGCCACCCTATTGGTGATGTCGTTGGTTTTTTGTACGTGTTTTTTTGTAGAAAGAATAAGTCGATGAATAGAGAAAGAGAACAAGTGAGAGAGAAAGCCTCAATCTAACAAAATGGCAAATGGTCGATGTTCTTGTCAACAACACACACACACACACACACATCCACTCACACACACCACACAATGCACTTTATGGAAAATGTAAACGAGGTCGCGATGTGAATAGGTGTAGAAAGAAAATTAACCGAAAACCGTCTGGATTGAAATATGCCGGCAAATCGATCAAAATGATGATTGAAAGTGATTTCTTCGGGGTTTTTGTGTGTGCATGTGTTGTGGCCCATCACATCTTTCAATCACGCTTTAATTAGCATTAAACTCCAAGTGATTTTGTTTTCCATCGTGGCCATTTAAATATAAATGAAGCGACTGAGAGTGTCGAACAAACAAGAAAATACAATAAAACATTTTTCAACATCAAATGCCCAATGAGTTTTGGCCAAGGATACATCATGTGTACGTATGTGTGGGTGTATTTGTGTTCTAGTGCGCGTTGTGTGTTTTTTTTTTCAATTTTCGTTTGTTGTAAAATTGTGTAATTTTTGTGCTATCATCTTGGATCACATGATATATTTATGACTGATGACCCACACCATCTATACAATCGCTCATGAACACAATTCGATGTGCTGTCCCAGAGATCTCGGGGTCCATTCCATTTAACAACAAAAAATATAAATAAAAAGCAACACAGAAACGATGAGTTCGCTTCTTGAGCGAACCAAAAAGAAATGCATTGCCGCCGATGCGCTTAATAAATGATCAGAATTTTAAAACGAAATCAAGAAGGGAAACGAAGAAGGCAAAACTTAAAGAGAAAAAAAAACATACACAAGATAAACTCAAGAAAATATTCCAAAAAAAAAACCATGGAAAAGAAGATGAAAAACGAAGTAGAAGCAGAAGACTGGGGCAGGCGGGCAAGAGAGAGAGAATATGAGAGAAAAATATTATATTTCTGAAATTTGTGTGCGCTGTGCGCGCATTGCATTGCATCGCATCGTACGCAGTGCATCATCGTTCATTCTCGCTCATCATCATCTTTTGTCTCTTTGGCCCGGGAATATTGCGTGGAGGATGGATTCGGTGTTTTTCTCTCGTACTACTCTATTCCCATCTTTTTGTTGTTCCCTTTTGCGTCCAGAGTCGTCGAGAGAAAAAGGAGCTCACTTCGAATTCTTTTTCGCTTTCCTTCGTGTTTCTCTCTGTGTGTGTCTCTATGCCATCAGTATCATCCATCTAAAATTTCTTCCTGCACTGCTCTCTTGTCGTACGATGCATCTTAAGTGCACTCACCAAAAACAACAAGGAGCAAATGAAAGACGGACTGAGTGTGTATGTGCGAGAGTGAGCGAGTGAGAGCCGAGAAAAGGAGACACAAATATTGTTACAGGAACAAAAGCGAAAATGTACTGGGTGTAAATGCGCACCAATTTAACAAATCCAACAGAAGAAAACAACAACGAACGACGAACGAACAGAAAAAAATAATGCTTTTATTTCTTTATTCGATTGAGGTTTATATTGGCATTGCCACACAGTAATTGTTGGATTTCGTGTCCGATAGACACTGAGTGAGCATACACAAAAACCAAACTGTGGGCCTTTTTTCGCTCGCTCGTTTTCTTACTCTCTCTCTCTCTCTCTCTCTCTCTCTCTCTCTCTTTCTCTCTCTTTCTCTCTCTTTCTCTCTCTTTCTCTCTCTTGTTCCATTCCTCGTCATTGTGCTCAAACATATTTGGTCGGTATGTGTTTTCACCAGAGACACAACGCATATTATCATTTCGGAGTTTTAGGTTCTCAAAGTGTTCAGAACCAAACATCCATCAAGGCTTTCCAAAGACTAGAGAGAGAGAGAGATGGAGACGAGAGAGTGAAAAAAAAAACGAATTAGAAGGAACAAACGAAGCAAAATGCATAAAATCCATTCTGAAAATGATATATTCCCTTTTCGTTAGTGTTTTTTTTTTCTGTGTCAATTTCACGATTTTCCGGCTTCTCATCTAACTTTAAAATTATCATTTTCATACTGATGTGCAATGTGTTGTTGGCCCTGACGCGTGCAAAAAAAAAATAACAACAATAAAATGCACCCATGGCAAAATGCCACTCTCTCTCTAATGCTATTTACTTTTCAACACATCAAACATGCGTTCTACAAAAACGTTAAACCATTAAATCATTTTCGTTTCATTTGAGCCAATTCATTGAGCATTTAAAGCGGTATCCATTTCCATTTCGGATGGATGGTGTTGTTGTAGAAGGCATGATGAACCAACAAAAATTATAAATCGCTTTTTCAAACAAAAAAAAAATATAATGGATTCTCACTGCATGTCGAGCTGCACTCAGCGCACGCAAGAGTGTTTGAATCAACAAAAATCTACAAAAGACAGTGCACGCTTACACTGACGACTAGACATTTTCATGCAACAAATATGCCTTATCTCCATATTGACCTATTAATAAAAAAATTTGGAATATGAGTAGAGAGTAAAGAGAGAGAGAGAGAGAGAGAGAGAGAGAGAGGGAAAGAAAAAAAATACCAAGTACCATGTACCATGTACCAAGCTGCTATATATCCATAATATATCCCAGAGAATGAACAAGAAAAGATGAGATACGTGCATCCAGAGAAATAGAGAACTGCACTCAAAGGATGTGAATGGTTTCATTTTACCCATTTAATTCTTCTTCTTTTTTCTTTGTCTACCAAATACTATGCGGGAGAGGGAATCAGACAACAGTCCGTGCAAATTGCATATATTTGCTCTGTATTTCTTCAATTGAAAATGCAATTTGTTCCGTATGCTTAGTGGTTTTAGCCATGGCATGTGAGTATTTTTATGGCTATGTATACATCTCCGGTCCGATATCTTTGCATCTCTTCTCTCAAACTCTCAACATCGTCCGAAACAATTCCTCTCTAAAAATGCACATTCTTGGCTGAATCCGTTTCGAAACCAACGCTGGACCAACAGTGACAAGTTGTCACTAGCAACAAGGGTCAAGCTTTGAAGTTTCGATCGATTGAGGCCAGAGACAAGCCTCCGTTCAGCGATGTAACCAACGACGAAAGTGTTCCCAAAAAATGGTTCACGAAATCAAAATACCAAAATCCATGGAAACCCCAGAACAATTCATGTTTCGATACACAAAGATAGTATTAACTTTAGTGTATGTGTATGCATTTTCGGATGCCCAAATCTTTGGCCATTTGGAAAGAAGAGACTGAATTCTCGACAAAGAAGATGAAAAAAAAAATCGTACACAACAACAACGACCAAAATAAGAAAAACAAGCTGCCTTACATTCGTAAGGTTAACTTTTCTACACTCTCACACATATAATTCTAAATTTAAATTAGATTCGTATTTCAATCAGACCTTAATGACAGGTTAATTTCAATATTCCATTTTCTATACATTGTAACATAGCAAAATTTTTACCGTGTTTTTACGCACCTACCCTACGACCCATAAATAATACTAGATTTTGCGATTTACGGCGAGTGTACAGTGTACCATGAACCTACCCTACGACCCTAAAATTATGCTAGATTTCACGATTTTCAGAGCTCGAAAATCGAAAAAAAAACTGATTAAGGGGGTCAAAAAATCGAGGCGATCTCAATACTTTTCTTACACGACATGGTCGTGTGGAAAAGTAAAACGGTGTCTCCGATTATGCGGCGGACAATGAATATGTGAAATGAAATACACGGACTAAAAAAATGGTTTTAGAACAAGTAAAAGACAGAACGAAAAAAATCACAAATAAATCGCATAGAAGTGTAGCCAAGCAAATACAATGCAAAAGTGAAGTCGATTTCGTTCGTGTGTTTTTTTTTTCTATTTCTGGTGAATAAAAGAAACATAAAGAGGAAAAAAAATATAAAAGATTATCAACTATCAGCATGAAGAACGAAATCCATTGAGATGAACGAACAGAATGAAAAGAAGCATAAAAAAAAGTATTTTCAAACGTGTATGGAAAAAAAGAATCGAGGCAGAAATTAAAAAAAACACCTGAAATAGGATCAGGGAGACAAATGAAAATAAACAATTGGTCTAAACTTGGTTGTGACACCGTTCTTCTACGAAGGATATTTCGTTCAAAGTCCCGTATTTCTCTCTCTCACTCTCTCTCTCTCTCTCTTTTTCTGGGTATTTTGCGTCCTTCTTTTCGCGCGGGTGAATCTTCTTCCCGAGTGCCCAAATTCGAGTCGAACTATTCGAATTGGCATATCCGATTGGACTTCACTCGGTGGATTCGATGATTGTACGCTCCCGAACATGTCCAGTGTGACATGTGAACAAGTGAAAATTAGTCTTGATAAACAGGGAAAAAAACATTAATTGTATACGTGTTTTGCTTGGGTCCATCGGAACATTTTTTTTCTTTGATTTCGATTTTTTTTCCATCTCATCCTGTGGAGTGTGTGTATTATTAAATTGGCCGAGTGGTGTGTTATCTTGTGCCCATCTCCATCGAATGCATCACCTCGGCCACGTTTAGATTCGTTTCACGTTTTTCGGGAACATTGTTTTTTTTCCTCTCTCGATTTTTTCAATTGTTTTTTTAGCTCGTTTTTTTTCCGTTTACATTTCAATGGATAGAGCGAGGAGAGAGTGAGAAACAGAGTGATAGAGAAAGAGAGAGAGAGAGAAGTAGAGAGAAAGAGGAAGAGTTACCCGTGTGGAAATTTTTTCGATTAATTTGAGACATTTTGACTGACTAAAAGTGATTGTCTCGAACAAAGTAAGCAACTGCAGTTCACTTTAATCACAAATCACTCTTAGTCAAAATGTCCCAAATTAATTGACTGACTGAAAGAATAACTAAACGTGATTGTCTTCATACAAAACGCATGATTTCAATCAACTTAGCGAGTTTTAGTTGTGTATCACTCTACATACAGTTACATACAACTGAGTGACTGTTAGTCATTTTATTTGCACACGGGTAGGAAAAGAAAGAAAGAAAAAGATATCGATGGTGTGTAATCACATCAATTACATCGTTAGAGTTCGGGGTCGATGGCGATAGCAATCAAAATGTGTGTGTATACATCACAAGTGCACAAAGTATTGCAGTTCATATGAGCCTTGGCATCCGTACGTTCCATGCAATCCCCCGTTCGGTCCTTGTCGAACTGCAACTATCTACGTTGCATAGCGAAGAAATGCGATTGGTTGTCGTTTTGGGATTTGTGCGGTGATTGAAAACTATCGTATAAAGTGTGTGTGTGTGTGTGTGTGTGCCGGTTTCCGAAAATTTTCGAACCAAAAACCCAAAATGAATAACGACCAACGATCAATATCGACGACGACAACGACACCGACAACGACGACGGTGCATAATTCCAGCACATACACATAACTAATGGGTGAATGGAACGAAACCCAATGAGAAAAAAAACACACATTGAAATAGTTTTTTGAAAGGAAAATCCAGTCAAGTGATTCGTAATTTATTATATTGTTATAACATTGTTAAATTGGTAGCAGAAACACGGAATAGAATGTGGAAAAGAACACAACAACAACAGCAACAGCAACAGCAACAGCAACAGCAACGACAACGACGACGACAAAAGAAAAGAGGCTAAAGTGATTGGTGGTAGAGCAGGTATAGGTTCTTTTTGTTGTTGTTCTGGGCTATGCTCGCTTTGCTACGATTTGCCTTGCCTTTGTACAAAACCATTTAGAGCTGTTAGGTTTTTCATCTCATCGGATTTTCGTTCGGGTACCGCGATATCCTTCGAAAATACATACACCCCGTATATAAAATATACATTGCACATTGCACGCAGAAACGAACATAATGGAAAGGAAAATTGGAGAGCGAAGAGTATGACAGAGAAAGAGAGTAACTGAATCACCCGAAAAATAAAAAATAAATGAACACACTTGCCAATTCAAACAAAGAAAATTGAACTGTAATGACACACGGGAAACGACAATAACGATGACGATGACACAGTGAGAGTGGAAAAAAGGGACTGCCTCGACCAGAGAGAGAGAGAGAGAGAAAGAAAAGATACGTAGATACGAAAAGTCCTATTTAAAGTTCATTTCGTCGAGAACTTAAAACCAATTGACAAATGCCATTTCATCCATTATGCCAACGATGAAATTGCAGTAGACATTCATTTTGCAGAGAGGGAACGTGAACGACCGACCGACCGACTTTATACATACCTCACTGGATGCTGGCGATTTTCAAGCTTCCTCCACCATTCCGATCGCATTTGCCCTTTTCGCCTTGTTTCATTCGATTTTGGTCGCCGTTGCTGTTGTCACTTCTTGTTAGTGCCTTTTTCCGTTATCATCGTCTTCTTTGCGTTGCAATTTAATTTGGCCCATGTTTTGGGTTCGTTTGAATGCGCAATCCCCTTTGGCTGTGTGTGTGTGTGTGTGTGTGTATGACCCACCAGAGAAAAAAAAGTACTTGTGCGAAAAAGTGGAAAAAAGCGTGTATGGGTTTTTTTTAGTTGGCAAACAGCAATCGATGTGCAAATGTGTCTGAAGTGATTGGTCCATTTGAAAATCGATCGATTCTCCCAGGCACGCATACGGAATGAACAACATCATGTCATCAAGTATGGATATCAGGTAGAATCTACTTGTTTAGACTCAGTGTCGCTGTTGATTTTACGTCGTTTTGAAAATTGGATAGTGGAATTGAAGGTGAAAACAAGGAAAAACTATTCTTATTTAAATGTTTGATTTGGATTTTCGTTTGAGATGAGTATAGAACACAAGATTCACGTTCGATGTGTTTTGTTCTTGATTCAAGATACTCCAGTTCTAAAGAACTGATTCACCGAATTGTGTGCGTCCTATACTAAAAGAATAGCCTATTACGACTTTTCAGCAGCCACTGTCACGAAAAATTCACTCGAACTATTGTTTCGATCTATTGTGCGTTTGTCTTATTGAACGAAATGTGCTCGATATGTAGAGCGCGCACATGAAATATGACAAAATTGCCATTGTTGTTGTTGCGGCGGTTGTTGTTGTTGTTGACGAAGTCGAGAGATTTGGTGCCGTATTATCAGTGTGAAAGCTAAAGAATGTTACCGATCTTCAGTGAAAAGAGCGTGAGTGAGCGAGAAAAAGAAAGGGAGAGAGATGGAGAGAGATTGGTATAGGATTTTGTAATAGCGAGAGTTCGAATTTGTTGAAAGCATTTAATTTGGCACTTGACGTTAAGCTCGTTCGTTCTTGTGTGCGCTCACTCTTTGCCTTTCTCTCTTCCGCTCTGTCGCAATTTTTAAAGATGCAACTTCGTGTACGCAGCATGAAGATGACATGCATATGCAGTCATTTACATATTTCGTTCGAAAACATGCTCGCGCAAGACGATGTCGTTGGCAGTAGCTACAACAATCATCACGACTAATATACAACGCTCCCGAAAAGTCTCTTGCATAAACATGTCTCTCGGAAATTGTGGCAAAACAGAAAGAATAAGATGAGGCAGGAAAAAGATACTGCCGCGAAGAAAAGACAAGAACTTGGCGAAAAGGAAAAAAGTAACGGCGACGACAACGACGACGACAACAATGACGAAGAATCGAATGCTGAAAAGACGGAAAATGGAAATAAAATTGCGAGATGAGTGACAAGAGTGGAATGAGTTGTGTGCCAGTATGTTGTTTATGCAAACATGAATAGGAAAAAAAACCGAGCCCTGTTAAAACTGCTGGAATTATGCGTGTTATCATTGTATGGTGTGAATGAGCGCAGCAGCAGCCAGCAGAGTGCACACATAAGCTGATACACATGATAATGATGATGGCTTGTGTCATTCATCTCATGTCATTTTATTCGAAATACATTTTTCGGCGATGGTGCTACAAAACATTGAATGCAAAGCATACCCTTGAAACTCTTTCCCTCTTTAACTCTTTCTCTCGCTTGGGCGCGCGCCTTCGCCTCGCGTTAAGTACTATTGCATTGTTCGGCCGATATTTTCTATATGTGTGTGTGTGTGTGTGTGTGGAGCAATTTGGAAAACAACAGCACCGCGCGCGCGACCAAACATGCTTCATCACCGTTTATAAGGCCACTTCATGAGCCACCCGTAACATCGTGCACACTTCACGGGGCTCAAGCAAACGCTTTGTCATGGAAACAGCACATTTTGCACTCTTTTTCTACCACCCTCCCAACCTCCCTCTCTCCCATCCAATTCAGTTTTCAGCACGGCTCTGAATCGCGCAAATTTCATCGCCATCGTCGTCGTCGTCGCCATTGTCGTTGCTGCTGCCTATGTTGTTGTTAAGTGTATGTTTCGTCTTCCCCAATTGTTGGCAATTTAATTGAGCGAAAATTAATAAAAGCGTCATTAGAGCCAGGCAATGTTTTGATACTACCCACATGCTGATGCATTTTTGTTGTTTTCATATGCCATTCAATTTTCCAAGTGGAACAAAAATATTTTCCACTCCCAGTGCTTTTTTTTCATCGCTGTGTTTTGTTCTGTTCTGTTTTTACACATTTCCGTACACATTTTACGGACCCATCCATGTTGCGGTTTTGTTTTTGATAAACAACATCCAGCGAATAAAAATAATGACAAAATGTGAAAAATTTAACGGCAAATCAACAAATTGCATCAACAATTTTACGTAGAGCGTTGACAACAATGCAATTTTACGATATGAAATTTACTGCAATTATAAAAATCAATTTTAAATTTATTTTTTTTCTCGCCAGGGCCAGAAATTCTGTGTGTGTTTTTTTTTTTCACTCTCTGCCTCTTTATGACTCTTTTCTTCTCTCGCTCTGTAGCATTACGTTCCATTTTGTCACAAAATCGGATTTGTCCTGGTGTTAGCCGCATGCATTCTGTATCAATGTGATGTCAATATTATCGGAAATTCTCTCTCTTTCTCCTTTGTGCATAGAATAATCCTTGTTTTATGTGTGCATATGTGTGTGCGCAATTTCGGAATCGCGTCAGAATCAAAGCGGTTCGCTTTTTATCGGGTTTCTTTTCAAATAACATAAAATACTTACCCTCGGTTGGAATGAAACAGCGGGCTGTATTATAATTATTTGTTAGTAGCGAATATGTAGAAGAAGTTGGCGACATTCGATATGTATATTTCGCATTGAAAATTATCGCATAATTTTCGCATTGCATTTGTAGTTTTTGAAAGAAGCAGCATGGACAAAAAGAGCACAGACATACCATATTCGATTCGACAGAGAGAGTAAAAAAGCAATTTTCCTTGAAACGGGAACACATGCGAATCGCTGGATTTTGATGCATAAACAATTTCGACACTCGTACTACACACATACACAAACTAGAAGAAGATGTTGAGCACATGCATTGAATGCTCAAGCAGCGCAATGGTTTTCACTGAAACCGAAACGGCCAAATCAATTGAATTGCATGCACGCCGTTACGAAAACATGAAGAAGTCTTAAACTCTCAATAGATTTGAACCGCAGGGAGAACAAAAAAACAGCAGTGACGTAACAGTAACAAATAACAACAAGAGCAAAAAAAAACAGAACCGGGCGAACGCCATGGAAATGTATTGATTTCCATTTCGTTCATTTGTGTGGTCGGGGTAGAGGAAGTATGCAATAAGCAAGCACAACTCAATTGAGGGAAATTCAAACGAACGCCCCCGAAATCTATAAATGTTTTTTTTCTTCTCCGTCGGTGCATGCACCCTATCACGACGACGACGACGACGACGACGACGACGACGACGACGACGACGACGATGGCGATGAAGAATTTTATTTTCTTTAAATTGCGAATGAAACAATGGCATCACAAATATTTTCGCCCGAAAATAACTTTTCACTACTACAACTGCGATCGAAATCGAATTGAATGTGTTCCGTCGACAAAGAGCATCGCACAGCGTACCACACTCATTGCAAATTTATCACATCGAAATGGACAATTCAATCAAACGAACAAACGAATGAAAAAAAAAACAAATTCCCATGCAAAGTTTAAAGTGAAATTTTCGGTGAGCAATAGATAAAAAAAACATAGCTAACTCAACTAAAATACAAATGGAATTGATGCAATTGAAAGTGGGAAGCGAGAAATAGAGTAAGAGACAGACCGGACCAGAATTCAACGCGATCACTTCCTCTCGGGCGAACGCATTCTTCAATTTTGGTATTTTACCATTTTGATAGCGAATAAGAGGGACGATTTTTTATTGACTTTTCCATTTCAAAAAGATGGATGCGCTCTTGAAATGAAGGAACATGAAATGATTGCGAATTTTTTATGATATGAACGAGTAGAGATGTGAATGTGTGACACATCTGTGTCTGGACTTGATTCGAATCGTTCACTTTTGTCTCATTCTCTCTTAACTTTTTCTCTTCCTTTCTCTCTTTTATTCTTCTCTTTTTTTCTCTCTTCTCGACTCTCTCGTTGCAAACAAATCAAAGAATCTCTCATTGAAATGAATAAAATTTGAAGCAGAAATTGAAATTCCTGTTTATTCACATATACGTGATAAAAGTGTGATGAAATTTGCTTTAAACAAAAAGAAAAACTGGTGTAAAATGCCATTTGCGGAGGAAACATCCGAAAAATATTGGCATGTGTGTAATAAAAAATGGGTGATTTTGATTTATTTCCTTTTGATGAAACCGCAAAAAAGACATACCATTTTCAGTGTTGGAAAATGGAGAGTCTGAAAACACACCCAAATTGATTTCCGGTTGAAAATGTTTGTTTTACGTTGGTTTCTCTTCCTTTTTTTCCTTCTTTTTCTCAATTAAATCATCGTCAATGCGACACACACACATACTGGGTACTTTTACGCTGAAATACACATTGGGTACTTTTGCACGTCGATTTTCTCCATATTTTCAAATTCTTGAAAACAGAAATTGTTTCGGTGAATTGGTTCGTTTGAACAAACTCATTTACGTACAAAATTGCAATTTTTCGTTGTACAAGCAAATGCAGTACATAGCACATTGATGACTGCCGATTCTCGAGAACTTGATTACCTGTTCAATGTTCAGTGTTGCGGCAATGTAATAAAATAAAAACGGATACCCTCCAAATGATTGTAATAAAATGTATGTGGTTCGATTGGGTATCGATGCACTGGTATGGGCGCACTGTTGTCGAATTCGATCAAATCGTTGTCGTCGTCATCGTTGCCGTTATTCTTCGCGCGATAAAATTTCTTGCATTCCCTCTGTGTCTCTTTTTCCAACCAGCCTTCCCAAAAAATTTGATTTCATTTGCTGTGCACAATTACCTCACATAAAAATGTGAGCCGTATGCTTCAAAATCGCGGACGCGCATTCGTTATTATGGAAGATAGAAAATGCTTTCCGAAACTACATAAATTCAAAGGGATATTGCAACTTTTTTGACCAGAAAAAACGCCATCTTACGTCGTGCCCGTAAATTATTTTACTGTACATTTAGATAGTGGAGCTTGAACAAAAGTTCGACACTATGCATAATCTTGGAAAGAGCTTGATAATAAACTTGATGAAATACATATATTTTATGGTCGTTGCAATACCCCTATGCATAAATCATTACGTACAAATAAATTTCGTTATTTTTTGCGAAAATAATAACAGATTCACACACACACACACACACACACACACTTGAGCACAAGTTAGAAACGAATTGAAAGAGAAAACCGAAAAAGCAGAAGAAAAGAAAGAATATGGCCAGATTGCTTTCGAGAGTCAATGTGGTGAGAATTGCGAACAGTGGAGAAAAGAAGAAATGTGGCCCAAGAGACAAACCCCAAGTGGTGTATACATTTCAAATAAGTTACGGTGTGCCTGTGCATTTACCACTGTAGCCGTTTTGGCTATATATATATATATATTCGACTTTCCAACTAATTCGATTATCCATTTGCAAAGTGCATAGACTCTCACACTTCAAATCGGAAAACACCCCATCTCGCCCCAAACCACTCGTTTAAATCACCTGTGTGGCGAGTATCGAAACTTTTTGCGTAACAACAAAAAAAACGCAACGAGTGGAAATTACGCAATTTTCCTTCAATTTCATCGTGCCACTTCCGGGCATTGAGTAGTACATCACCATGACGACGGTGTGACTGAACAGACTGAACTACACACATAAGCGGGATGTGTGCTCAGAACAATCTTTGTTGTCAACTTAAAACTTTGTCGCATGACTTTGTCACTGCTAACATTATTGTTGCCCGAAATTCGGTGCGAAAACTGCCAAATCATAAATCGAAGCTCCAGCTAGAGCGGCAAGTCAACATACAACCGAAACTATTTATCAAATTTCCTCAATCTCAGTGTCGCCAGTGCTTGGCGCTTCGCTTTTGTCGTCTTCGGCAACGGCTCAGTCAGAAGAGTGTGTAGATTCAAGTTGAGCGAGACAGAAAAAAGACTAAGACCAAGATAGAACGAAAATAATAAAACAAGATAGAGCGATACACATTGACTTGAGAAATTAGAGAGATCGAAGCGCCGCATCATTTTGGTTCCACCAAATTGTCGTTGTTCAACAGTTGATTGACAATTCAGTCGTTAGTATTTGGAATTAATTAAATTTGTACGTATTTCAAATAATGTCTGTCATTTGGGTTTTTGTGTGCATTTCGCCAGCGCTTCGAAATGAATGGTAGCGATTCTTGATTTCTATCTCTTTAAACGTTTCATTTGAGAGTATCTCGTCAGTCGACTCTTGAATTATTGACACAATTCATTGATATACATGTATGAATCTAAGCCATGCGCCTGTAATACAGGCCCTGTATGCATATATTCCTGTTTCGACAACACACAGTGACACAGTATCATTGTGTACAGCCGTGAATTCGTCAGTCAATGACAGATATCTGAGAATATATGCTGTGCATAGAAACTCAGCAAGCTGAGATTGGGATATTTTGACTTTGTGACGTGCTATTCAAACAAATTTATGATGGAGGAGAGTTTGGAACACATTTTCCATTACACTCCATCATTACTCCACCAAAATTCCACATAAATTTGCACGAATAGCAAGTCACAAAATCCAAATGTCCCAATCTCAACTTGCTGAGTTCCTATGCTCAGCATATATCCTCAGCTATCTGTCATTGACTGGAATTCGTCGCACAAATCATTGCCTCGAAAATTATCGCCGTTTGAAAATTCATTTGCTCTTCAAATATCTACGGTCTCTGTTCATCGGTTGTTGTTCAAGTGGCTGGTGTGTGTATCTCATTTGAATCAGCTCAAGACGGCGTGAATGAAAAGGGATTATAAACAATAAACATGCAACACAACGACTGAATTGCATCGACGAAACACAAGTTTTGTGTATGCGATTTTGTACTTGTAGGATTTTCGTTCAATGGCAAATCCACCCTTGTGAATGAAATAGCGAAAAGCCAACGTGAGTGCGTACACCAACAATCGTTGAGTTTGACTCGAGTCATGTGTTGAGGAAATCATTTGCAATTGGCAAATGCAATGTAAACAAAATGCGCCGAGTTAATTGTTAGAATTAATTAAAAGCGTCGTATGAATAAAGTTGGTTGGTTTGGGTGACGCGCGAATAATGTGTATATGTCGAGTGGTAAGTCGTTTGTGAGTCAAACACACGCACACAACACATGTTGGAATTATTGGTTGCATTCGCTTCGCGATGATGATGATTTTTTTTTTTATGTGAGAGAGCTGATTTTTCATCAAATCGCAGAGAGAAACGGGATTCATTTCCAAAATGCACGGGAACAAAGCACACAAAATTTATTTCGTTGGCATATATATGGCTGATTTTTATTACGTCATTCCACGAAACGAAAGGTGCTAAGGCTGTGAATACAACACACGTTGTATGCGGTGTGCGCGTTCTGTACACAATCGAAAAGCACCGTCATTGAAACATATATACATAGACCTCTTCCCCTCGATGGTTTCAGCGCTACATTGATGTTGTCATCGTCAAATTTGTTTGTGGCATATAATATTCTTTGTTCGGCATTTTGTCCATTGAAATTCACGCTGTTGATGTCAATTCGCTGTTTAATATTATGTTGCGTAATATGTGTGTACTTTTCTAATACAAAATCCTCACTCGCTCACTCGCTCTCTCTCTCTCTCTCTCTCTCTCGTGTGTGTGTGCGCGCACAAACATACAAACGCACATCAATTCCCAACGACGAACGGCACAAAAGCCGCGAACGAGAGAAAGAGCGAAAAGAGGAAAAAAACCAATCTAGCTGTGCATAAGTGGTGCCATTGTGTGCCATAATTCATGAATGATTATTATTATTATCGTTTACTTACCAGCTTATTACTCACAATTATTGTTATTAAAAAAATTTCGTTGAACAAACGAACGAAGAAAGAACGGAACGAACGCAATGGAAACGAAGCTTTCTTTAAATCCTTGCGAGTAAACACGTGTACATGGGATGGTAAAAGTGTGAGACATCGGATGGTAAAAAAGTAAGGATGCGCGTATTTTTTTTTTTTCGAATATCATACACGACGTATGACAACCAGAGGAAAAATCCACGTAAAATTCAAAGCCGCCGAATAAGAGCGAGATGAACGAAGAAAGAAAAAAACCAACAGCGACGAAGATGAAAAATCCATTTCAAAATCCAAGCGTTTTTCATCAAAAATTTTTCGTGTCAAATTTTGCCCTGCGTACATGCTTAGCGCTTCTCTTTTTTTTCGTTGTTGCTGCTGCCATAAAGCATATAGCCAATAAAATAATATATTTTATGAAGCCAGCTGTGCTGCTTCGCTGGGTGTGTATAGATGGGAACAAACAAAAATATTAAAAAAAGGTGACAAAATGGGATGAATTCGCGTGCACATTTGCTTCGTCGCTTGTTTATAGATTGAACGTGCGCTGGTTGGGAAGAGCAGAGAGGCAACACACACACACACACACACACACACACACATCTACACAGTAATATCAGTAGCACACAACAAAACGATAAATGAAAATGATAATTGCTGCGTTAAATACTCGTCAAAATGATGCGTCTCATGATGGTTGCGTGGCAAGGAAAGATCGTCTTATCTCTGAACCAAACAGCAGCAGCAGCACCAACATCAACCACCATATATAACCACCACCGAAAATTACCGCTTGAAACGGCACAGCGATTTACTAAGTGCCGAAAAACGCATTTGATTGTTTCTCTCTGTCTATCTGTGTCATATTCATTCGTTCTCTAACTCGCTCTAACAAAAGGCTCAAATCATCAAACATACACACTCTCTGTCTCTCTCCATCTTGCCTTGTTCCGCATTTTCATTTTATATCGGTTTTTGGCGATTATTTCAGCCGCAATTCCGAGTTAGAGATTCTCTAAGCTCTTTGAATTACCGTTCAATTTCGGTGTTTGGCTAAATTACTCGCTGGAATATGTAATGCGTGTGCTGTTTTTATTGGGCTATAAGATTGAAAAATAAAAATGCTCGGCACACACAAACACACACACACACACACACCGAATGAACGAAATCAGAATGAAAAAAAGACAATAAAAACGACACACACACACACATAAACTCCTCGGTCATAAAACTAAAACCTGCCCTCAAAA
Source organism: Sitodiplosis mosellana (assembly GCF_009176505.1). Taxonomy (NCBI): domain Eukaryota; kingdom Metazoa; phylum Arthropoda; class Insecta; order Diptera; family Cecidomyiidae; genus Sitodiplosis; species Sitodiplosis mosellana. Next base: position 1,316,524 of record NW_022601403.1, on the reverse strand, counting down.
ATATCCTCAATTTACTAATTCCAAAGCGCATACTAAAAAAAACCCCATAAGATCGCACAGCAGAACAGAACATAACCGAAAATGATCTAAACAAGCAAAATGCGTAAAATGAAAATCGTTTTCTTCTTCTTCTTCTTCTTCTGTACTCTCATTGAAATCCACAATTACTGGCACGGTGCCGTATAGTGACGACACGAAAACACCAAACGAGGACAAACAGCATACATACACACACGCATTACATAAGTGACATATGGAACAATGGGAGTGAGGAGCGAAAAAAAAACAAAGGCAACTCACGATGGAACAAGAAGTAGAAGTAGAAGTAGAAGTAGAAGTACCCAAGTATTCAAAGTAAGCAAGTTCATCAAGGCCAACATGATTGGAATCTCTCTCTCTCTCTCTCTCCTTCTCTCTCTATTAGCTCACTCGCTCGCGCAATTGGCCACACAGTGGAATAACAACGCACTTGGCAAATCCTTGCAATCGTGTTTTTATATATATAAATACGTAATATCTTAAAGTAAATCTCTTTGGCTATATGGTACAATGTGTCAGTATTTCTTCTCTTCGTCATTGTTGGTGGTGCTGCTGGTTTTTTTTGCTTGTGTTTACATTTACCGCTAGGGTTTTTCATTGAATCGTGCTCGCTTGTTCGCTCGTTCGTTCGACTTTAGCATTTTTTATTTGTTGGTGTAGCCCATCGCATTGTTGCATTTGACGTAATAGTGATGGTTGATTTTCCCTTTTTCTCTCACTCTCCTCGTGTGTGTGTGTGTGTGTGCAAGCTACATTCTCAGTTATTTCATTCATCCGTGGCGCGGCACAGCGTGCTAGTGTTTTGCTAACATAGCGAATCTCAACGAATACATATTCAAAAGTTTTCGATGCTAGATTTGCTACTCCGAGTTCAATGTTATGGTGAAAAATAGTGTGTACGGTATAGCATAGGCTTAGAAGGGTACTAAATTGCGTATCATACATAAATTCTAGCTCCCCATCTCTATGTGTCGTTCGGTTCGTTCATATCGGTTATTCCGTGTGGCATAAATAGAATAAATGCGGAATCGGAGTTTTTTTTTTCGTTCTGTGAACATCGGAGAATGTATTGGCCAACGACGTAATACTGACTTAGATCTACTCTTTCGCTTTCAAATTCCATGCCGAGTCGATTTCTTACTAGCTCGACGAGGCCGCTTTTCATTCACTCTTACGGTATTTCAGTGAGTTTTTGAACGATTCAGATTCGATGTACTGTTGTTATTCGGGGGTTTCCGTAATCATTTCCCTTTCGCATCGCGTACAACAAATCTCATTCCCTGGCACATACAAACACTCATATTCCATTCGTACTTGGTGCCGAAATCAATCAACAATGCGATTTTCAGAAGGAACATAACAAATCTAAATGCCGTAACGATACACACGCGATCGCACTCTTCTGTGTCGTTTCCTTTTTCTTCGCAGGTTTTTTAGCACTACATGAAATGTAGAGCTACTAATATGCTTTTTTTTTCCTAGATACTTTTTGAGTGTTGAAACAAATTATGGTGAATTTGAATTTTATGCTCATATTTTTTTATATAATTTAAAACAGTGGCAGTAACGACAAATAAGTGCATAATATCTCAAAGCGCCAATCAAATGTTTATCATCAAATGTTGTTTAAAAATTACATTAATTTTTCGTATAATATTTTCTGAGTCTTGACCAGAATTAAAGTGATTTTAGATTCTATGCTCATATTATTTATTTAATTTTAACCAAAGGCAGTATATTTCAAAAAAGAAATTAAACCAAGATCTTGTAATTCATTTTGTAAATGAATATATTACTTCAAAGTTACTTTGATGAAATACATTTCACGTATTGCGCCAAAAAATAGTTTGTTGTGAAACAACAAAATAGATTAAGTAACTAAAAACTCAAGAACAGAGCGGAGCGAAGCGAAGCTATGCGGTCTTGTTTTCTTCTGCTCCCTTTCTTTATCGCTCGTCTTCGTTTACTGCTTACGCGCTGTTGCTGCTTCGTTTGTTCTGTATTATTGTTGGTGCTGCTGCTGCTGCTACTTCTTCTTCTTCGTCGTAGTGTGTTTTTTCCGTCTTCCTGTTGTTATTATTTCGGTATGCGAAGTTCCTGGCTCCGCTTCTGCTGGTATTTTTTTTCTTCCCTCTTCCTCTCTCTCTCTCTCGCCACACATTGATTCTATCCGACCCGATAAAAATGGTGATGATGATACAGTGTCGCCCTTCCGGCCCAGAACAACCGCCTTCACTGCCAAATATGTTGGCCACATCAGTGTGCCGAACGAACAACAATCTATCTATCTATGTATATATATTATTTGACACAAAATAAAATATAGTTTGGCATTACGTATTTATGAGGGAGTCGGTCGATTGGTGTGTGTATGTGGGGTGAGAGGCCAACCAAAACGCATTGTGTTCAATTCGCATGACGAGCGCGCACGTGTGTATGTACGTACCGAAGAGGAAGAGAGAGAGAGAGAGAGAGAGTGTGTGTGTATGCAAGCCCGAAAATACATTGCAATTACACATTCGCTGACACACGTAGATTATATTAGATTTTTATTCAATAAAATCAAAGCACATCGCACACCGTACAACACATGCTCGATACAGTATTCATGCTCATTCTGGTGTGCACGAAAAATTCTGGCCCTCTGAACTCACATCAAACGGCTCATAAATCCGTGCGTGGTAAATAGTTAACAGCTAAACTATTGGTCAGCTACACGTTGTGAGTAAATGAGTTTGTGTTTGTGTGAGAGACAAGAGTGTGAGAGACAGAGTGAGATTGAATTTCAGGCAGTGACAGCTGACTGATTTAGACGCATCGCACGAATTATTTGAATTGAGCTGCACTTCAATACGATAATGTATACACTCATACTCAGCGCGACATCGACATGAAAACAAAAAGCCGACACAAACACACACACACACACACACACACACACAACAAAGCTGAATTAGAATCGGATTCAGATTCGATTCTATTATTTCCCATCAACAACGCGGAAAAAACGACAACAACGAAACACAATCAATGCGAAATCAGCGTAAAAAAAGCAGCCCAAATTTTCAAGAGTGACGAGAGAACGAGCAACAACACAAAAAATCGAATCAAATTCATTCAAATTGATTTTAATAAATTTTTCACGGATTTTCCAGCATTCATGCGACAAACAATGAAACGCAGTTATACCAAAAACCTGATCTTTCTCGCTCGCTGTGTGTATGTGTCTGTGCGCTGCGAAATAAATTACATTTGAGCCCATCGTGAGCATATGGCGTAAGTTATTGTTATTTCAAATGGCTTGAAATTCACTCTCTCTCTCTCTTGCTCTCTCGCTCGGCCTCTTCTCGACTTTTGTATATGCGCCTTGTTTGGTCCCTGCCATTTCGATGCGAATGCGAGTGTGTGTGTTTCGCGATTCGCTTCAATTTACTTCTAAGCCTTCGGGAAATAAAGAAAGATGTTGTTTTGCAGCAGCGCGCGCGCTCTGCCATTCTCATTGCCTGTATTTGACAGTTTTTCAAAAATTCAATAAGTGATTTGAATATGAAAATCATATATTTTTTTCTCTCTCTCTGGGTCGGTCGCATCTTGCTCTGAATATACATATTCAATTTGCTTATGATTTTGTTTTGTTTTTTTCATCCAATTTGTTACTGCTGCTGTGTTTTTAGCACTACATCAAATGTAGAGCGATTATTTTTTTTTGCTACGTCTTCTTTGAAATATTCCAAAAAAAAACCGTCGCTTCTACAGTAACAACTGAATCACATTTTCGATGAACAACAAATGGACTAAAATGAATCACTTTTATCGATGAAAATGGAAATTGCAATTAAACTGAGTGGCTGGGATGGTTGTGTCATTTTTCAAAATGTGTGAAACACAGCGAGACCTCGAGATATATATATATATATATATATATATATATACACACACAGTCATATGAAACAGGGGTGCAGCCCAATAACAATAGAATCATATACTTGACAAAAGGTTGACGCCAATCAATCACATAGTTTAAGAACTTGGAACGAGAGCGGAAATGAACAATCGAGTCGAAAAACGAATTCGCAATAATCCCCTTAAAATGATGATGAAAGGTTGTGTATGTGTGTGTTTGTGTGTATGTGTGTGTTTGTGTGTGTGTGTGTGTATTTTTTTCCGCTCACTCTCTCTCGGGTGAAATGTGAAAATCATTAATCGCACTCCAGAAATAGCAATAGCAACAGCGGCAGCAGTAGCGAGTTTGCCGAATGGAAAAACGCTTAACTTAACGGATGGCAAATGAGCGTGTGCGAGATAAAGAGAAGGAGAGAGTGAGTGTGCATGATATTTATGTGCGTTGTGTATTGCTCATTGTACAAAGCGCATATAAATGACGAATTCAATGCATTCGTCAATGGTTTTTTTTGTATTTTGCACAACAATTTCCACTCAATTTTTCTTCTCTCATTTTTCTTCGCTCTCTCCACCTCTCAATGCAATTTTTTCTTTCTCTCCCTCTTTTCTTCTGTCATAATATTCTGCTCGGAATTTGTGCAACACTTATTTTGCATCATTATAGATCTCTTCGCTTATTTTATTTCATCGTTAAATTATTGACATAAATGGTAAAGTTGATGCGTTTTTTAGCACTACATGAAATGTAGAGCTACTAATCTGCTTTTTTTTTCTAGATACTTTTTGACTACTCAAACTAATTATGGTGAATTTGTATTGTATGCTCATATTTTTTATTTAATTTAAAACAGTTGCAGTAACGACAAATAAGTGCATAATATCTCAAAGCGCCAATCAAATGTTTATCATCAAATGTTGTTTAAAAATTACATTAGTTTTTCGTATAATATTTTCTGAGTCTTGACCAGAATTAAAGTGATTTTAGATTCTATGTTCATATTAATTATTTAATTTAAACCAAAGGCAGTATATTTCAAAAAAGAAATAAAACCAAGATCTTGTAATTCATTTTGCAAATAAATATATTACTTCAAAGTTACTTTGATGGAATACATTTCATGTAGTGCGCCAAAAAATAGTTTGTTGTGAAACAACAAAATAGATTAAGTAACCAACAACTCAAGAACGCAGAGCGGAGCAAAGCGAAGCTCTGCGGTCTTGTTTTCTTTCTTACCATTTTTTCTTCTCCTCTATGCGCTGGCAAATCGCTTTATTTCTCTTGTTCGTACGTTCTTGCAGTGTTTCTGTTCGGTTTTTCTTTATTCCATTCTCGTTGAACGCGTTCTGTGTCGTGCATCTCATTTTCGCGAACGAAAAATGCGATTCCACGTCGTTGGAATATATCCGCGCTACGCATGAGAACGTGATGTGATTTAATGTAATACACATTACACACGCAGGGCGTTATGCCGTTACCAATCGCTTTTCAGCTATATATATATATATATTGTTTTACTTATAAGAGAGCCAGGCATAAAAACACAAAATTCACTGCTGTAAGTGGATCAGTCGCTTTTTTTAGTAGGTTAAGATGATTCTCGGTGCGCAATTTATTTATTTAATTAGGCAATATTCGGATTTAGGATGAGCGCGCGCGAGAGCCTAGCATAGGCAAAGAGAGAGAGAGAGGGAGAACGAGTCGCATGTAATTTGGGGTCGAAGGGGCCGCGTGCAAATAATATTTCTTTGTGTTCTGGCTGAGCCAGAGCAAAAACAACACACACATAAAAAATGGAATATATTTTCTTTGCCAACGGCTTTATATTCCTTTCTCTTTGTGATCGACCACCGAACAGATATATGCACAGTTCAATCTCTTCGTTGAGTCTTGTTGCCGTTGTTATTCGGTTTCGTTGGATACTCTCTCGTTGCTCTCGTTATTTTCGCTCTGCCTCTCTGGTTCGCCTGGCAATTTTGTCGCATTATGAGATTATGGATTAAACGACGCACTAATTGCACTCATATTCCATAAAATGAATCAAAGTATGTGTGTACAGTGTACAGTGAAGTGGATAGATAAATAGATAGACAGCGAGCGAGAGAGATAGAGGGGGAGAGAGAGAGAGAGAGAGAGAGAGAGAGAGCATAGCCGAGAGAAAAATTATTGCATGAACCCATCGCAACCGAACTCGAAAATAGACATAATAATTAATATGTGTGGCAAAAGCCATAATTCAATGACGGAATCATGGTAAATTATTCGATTTGACATGAAATATGGGCAGCAGAGAGTTGAAATGAGCAAGAGAGCTAGGGAGGCCAGAAGTAGAGCGAGCGATGAGAGTGTGAGAGAAAAAGAACAAACCAGAGCAATGCCAGCGCAATATCAATAGCAACACAGCCCCAGCAAAATACTAGTAACAATTCGTGTATTGAGCGTCGGAAATCAGTGGAACTCGGCTCTTGAGATGGAAATATCATCTCGTAATCGATGTATTTTATACGTACACTGATCATATAGCGATGAGAGAGAGAGAGAGTGAGAGAGAGAGTGAGAGAGAGTGAGAGAGTAAGCCGAGATATAGAGTGTTTGAAAGCTTGGTTGCGAAAATGTATAACGATAGACATATATTTATGGGTAACCACTTGTGAATTAGCGGCAGAACGGGAATGTCAGTGCGCTCGGCTTCAATTGCGCTTGGCCTTTTGGTTCGGTATCGGTCGGTCGCTCGTTCGCTCCATTTCTGCAAAATGAAGCCCAGTCGTATTTAAACTAAGATATTGATATTTGCAGTTTACTCTCGATTAAGATTTTAGATGATGATGCTCGAATTACGTGTGACTCGAATCAGCGTTCAATAGAGACAATTCGCACAACCCTCAACCGAATCAAAGATGCACTCAACCGAAATCAAGCGATTGAAATAGAACGAAACAGATGAGATAAAAAAATAGAAAACAACATCGACGAATTGGCAATCATATCAAATGCTGGAATTTATCAATCATTCAAATGGTTGTGTGACAACCACGGTCTCACATGCCATATCACACACACACACACACACACACACACAACTCAACGCAAATGGATTCGATTTATTTAGCAAAAATGCGTTTGGCAAAACTGTCGCAGTTCAGTATTCAGGCAGTTCGCTGGCTGTGTTGTGCGTGGGCGACTGAGAGAGAGAGAGAGAGAGAGAGAGATTGTCGTTGAAATTCAATCTGCATATCGAAGCGATGTGAATAAATTTCCCTTGCCGGTTTCTTCTTCGCTCATCACATGCTCACCATATTTATGTTTTGGTGCCCCAATATGCTCATCTCCGCTTGATTTCCTACTTCTTGTTTTCCGAATATGTGTATGTTTGTGTGTGTTTATTTGTCATTCGCTTTGCTTTTTCAACACACACACACACACTTGCCCAAATAGTTGTTGTTTTTTCCGTCTTGTTCTTCATCTTCAATCGAAAATTCAGAGCTACGGCTGAGAAACCGTGCTCTGACACAAAATGAGCCGCATATATCTATCTATATGCTGTAAACGTACTTATGTGCTTGGTGTGTACGTTTTTTTTTCTCTTATTTTTTTTTTTGTATTCGTATTTGGTCATTCTTTCATTTCCTTCGTGTTTTGAAGACCAAAAAGTAAAGTGAGCAAAAGAAGATAACAACGAGAGAAAAAAAACACTCATTAAAGTGAGGAAAAAAAAATCGGCACAACAACAACAGCAGCAGCACCAGCAACAGCGACGATTCATCTGTATGCAACGCTAGAAACCAGTTTAGTTCTTATGTTTTACTTCTTGTTTAATCGATATGTTTTCTGCTTCTCTTGTTTCATGGCTTTCATGTGTTTTATATTTCCTATATATCATTTTTTTCGCTCTCTTCTGTATTCGTCGTCGTCGCCGTTGCCGTTGTTGTTGTTGGTGCTGCTTTAGCTTCAATCAGTGTGTTGATGTTTTGCTGTCGTTTCAATTCGCCTAACACGTTCGCAAACGGTTTTTCTTCAATTTCTGTTTTTTTTACATACTGAAAATGCATGCGCTTCGAGCGCAATTCGCCTTTCGAAATACTGCACACGAGACAGTGCGACAGACAGAGGAATAGAGACACACACAGAGCGAGGAGAAAAAGTCTAAACGCGAAAAATTAGTCGAAAACAAAATAAGAATACAAAGATAGATCAATAGCGAAGGGAACAGAAAAAAAAAA
>NW_022601403.1:1292268-1308264 GCF_009176505.1 Sitodiplosis mosellana | reverse complement strand
AGAGAGAGAGAGAAAACAAAAATCGCTCGTCGGCCGATGATATTATCCGAAATCGGTGCATATCCATTGAATTTCATCATTATCGTCGTCGTCGTTTGTTCGCTCTCGGTGTGTGTTGCTCAACTAATCGATTTCAATAGATTTTGTTCGACAATGTTTGTTAGTTGCTTTGTATTTTTTCGTGTATTTCTTGCTCGATTATTGTGTTCGCCCGATGACTTTTGCGAACTGGCAACACTCGGACTGCGTGTTGTTTTGCATTTTGTTTAATTTTTTTTCCATTTTTTTTCCGTTTTTGGATTTGCGCTGTATATTTTCATCATCGTCTTGCAAGACGTGCGCGCGCGAGCGCGATGTGTTTCTTTTTTAGATTTTCACTATACATGTATACTGTTTTTGGGCTGTGTCGCGCAAGACTTCGTGCATACACATTTTCGGTTGATTTCCGACGCTTTCACATGCGAAAGATACACACACTCACTCACACACAATGTGTATATTACGTGCCTCATAAACATTGCAGAGTGCAAAAGAGAGTGAGAGCCAGAAGGAGAGCGAGAGAAGAGAGGGAGAGAGAGTTAACTCTGCTGACTGCGTATGATCGTGCAGTGCCTAAAAATAGTTATATGTCAGCAACTTGTTTTTGATGCCATACTGCAGTCGCCTCGTCGTTTGTAGTCATTCACTCGATCGATCGATTGTTTTTGCTGGTACTGTTAGCCCCCTTGCTATGCTATATAGCAAGCATAGTCCGTCCGAAAATTTGCTCAAAATACATGCATCCAAAAACGAAGAAACAGCAAAAAACAAAAAGAGTCAAACCTCAACGAAGAATCGAATCAACGACACGCTGAGCATACTATTTCTCAATCACTTGAACATTTGCGATCGATTCGATTGCGTTGTTTACTTCTCTCTTTTTTTTCTCTCCCTTTCTAGTGTTCTCTTCGATGTATATCTTTTTTTGTATTTTAGTTGGTTAAAATGCGAAATAAAACGACCAATTACTCCGTATAATCTCAATATTTATTGCAAATTTCGTACAATGGGAAAATAAAACATACAAAAACAAAATAATGAATAGAAAAAATAGAAAAAAAACACATGAACATTGATTTTGCCATTTATGAACGATTTACATTGAATATTTAATATTTATTTAAAAAGAAACACGATCCGAAATAGAAAAGAATTTACAATAATAGAATTAGAGAATAGAGACGAAGAAGAAGAAGAAGAAAAATAAAGTAGGCGAACAAATAAAACAATCTGGATTCGAACCTAATTTAATGACTTTCGGTTGACGATAGCACGAAAATTGTTTGCTTCTTCTCTTCGTTCATTTAAACAAACAAACAAAGGAGAAAAAAGAAAAATTTTAAGATGAAGGCACTTGTGTGTATGACTATGGCTATTGCACAATATTACTACTTTATGCAAATTTCGTTGACTATTCATAATGATGGTGTATAGTATATACACCGATTAAAGGTATATATAGCGTTAATTAATTGCTTAATAAAATTTCGTTCGCAAAGAGTTTCTCGCGTTGAAAGCGATGAGTGTGCGCGTAACACAGTGGCCAGAGAACAGTAGTAGGCCCTGGTACACTCCATCGCACTCACTCGTTCGCTCACTTGCGCTCCATCTTAAAAAAAAGAAGCATTTAACAAAAACACAATTATACGGATTCTATTGTTCGGTGACGATATTTGCATATTTATTCCTTTTAACACGCAACACCGGTGAGTATTCATTTCAATTTAAGTTGCCATTTGTTCGCCCTTTCCCTTCTTCACAACAACACTTGTTTGGTTTAGGTGTGTGTGTGTGTTTTTTTTCTTGTTCAACTTACTTAATTTTTTTTTTGCGTTTCTTTTGGCTTGATTACTTGCACATTGCGGATCGATCGAAACGTTTTTCTTCGGTACGTTTTCATTTAAATGTTTTTTTTTTTTTGGTTTTTGAAAAGAGAATAACGAAAATTTACTCAAATAGAAGAAGAAGAAAACAACAACACACGCATAAAGAAAAACGAATGACTGTTTAGGAGGGTGTTTCTTCGTGTATATTAATTAAACGTTGGATGTACTGCCCGAGCCGCTCGATTCACGGCACTTTAATGCGGTGTCACTTGCGTAAGTTAAGGTTGCGAATATGCTGCAAATCTAATGTTGAAAAAAATTGAAGGAGAAAAAAAATGTCACAACTGCAATGATCTATATCCATTTTCAATTAATCAATTGATACTTGTTTGGGGATTTATTCAAATAAACTGTGATGGAAACAATAAAAAAACACCACTCAACCCGACAAATACATTCGATACAACAAAACTCGACCTTTACATGAATTAATAAATTCGATTTGATAAATTAAATCGTACGGAATGTGTCATTAAGTGGCATTAGCAACAATATATGGCTGTTGAAAATCACCGCAATAACAACTCGGTGCATATGCAACTTGAAAACATGACATGGGATGGGTCACAGCGACACCATTTTTTTCGTAAGAAAAAAAAGACGCATTAAATATGTGACTGATTGCTTTAGCAAATGTGATGCATTTTTAAAATAGTTCTCACATGTCGTTGTCTCTCGTCTCTTTTGATCTCGTTCGCTTTCAAAGGGAATTGGATTTAGCTGGAAAGATGGATGGACTGTGTGTGTGTGTGTGTGTGTATGTTTTTTTTTCGCTTGCGGTCGATTCTCTCTGTTCTATTTTGCTAGGTTAGATATTCTAACTTGGAATACGGAATAGAGCAAAGCAATGGCATAGCGAACAATCGAGATAGAAAGAGACAGACCAGAGAACGAAAAACGAAGAAAATGTGAAAAAAAAATGCGCAAAGCCAATCTCTAGTAGAGATTCTCTATACAGGGTATGCACGAAAGAAAAAAGAAACTACTTACGGTTGCAATGAGTGATCCAATAAATGGTCCCAAATCAAAGCGATCGAACAAATAGTACCAGCAAACTCGGAATATGTCAATACTGGCAACGATATAGCAAATTGTTAGGATGACGCATACAACCACTTCAACCTTCAGCCACAGAGACGATTGACGTAAGCTCGCTTTACAGATGAGAATGAGCAAAAGAATGGCAGTCACCAGAAATGCGAACGATGCCAATGAGACATACCTTGTATAAAATAAATAATGATAAATAAATAATAATAACGATGCCAATGAAAACTCAATGTGAAAAGAAAAAAAAACGTTTTCCATACTGTCTTCCGCCGACTCTTGCAATACTACAAGCCACTAGCCCAATTGCACCGAGTGTCTATTAGGAGGAAAAACGAAACAATCGCGAGAATAGAAAGAAAAAATGAATTTTTCTAGCGAAAATTTTGGAATATTTTCACATTTGCTTGTATATCAGAAGCAAGGAAATGTTAGAAAAAAAAACGCTTCAAAATCAATAAAATCAAAAAACTGCCTGTTGACTTACCAAACAACTGATTTTATATTTGCCTGCTGTAGTGTTGAGGTAGCCTGTGTCAAATTCAATGATTGAACCCATATTGCTGTATGTATTCTACAAACGCTGTGTTTTCAACTTCCAGAATCTTAAAAAAATTATGTACGAATCAGTATAAAATGTGCTCTTGCCCTCACGCTTCTTCACGCTTCTCTGGAAATGAACAGATGAACGGTTTTAACGATTGAACTTTTTTTTTGTCAGAAAAAAAGCACTCTTAAGATATTGACACGACCGAATTTTTCGCTCTGACGCGATAAATGTGACTGTGTGTCGACTGTCATTGATCACTTGAGTTGAGCGCGTAGCAGCGCGTATATTTGTTTCTCTTCTTTTCTTTCTCGAAAATATGCTATGAATATCTAATGAATATACATTTATTAGATTTGAGCGCGCGCGCGCACTAGTTCCTCGGACTAAAAACACTCTCTTCCAACCAACCGACTGCTTCACGCATCGCAAATGAACGACGCAACACACTTTAAAATTCTTTTGACAATATATGCGTGCATAATTTTTGTTGTTGTTAGTCGGTCGGACGAACGGTGTGTGCGAGCGCAAGAAATGTGATATGTTGTGTGCGTGAGCGCGAGCGCGCCTTCTTTTGTATTGGAATGTTTGTGTGTGAAGCGCGTTTTTGAAATTTCGACAGAACAAAAACAATACTCTCGAATGTTTAGTAAATCGAATCGAATACGGTTGTCACATATACGTATTGACATCACAAAACTAAAATTGAATTTTTGCGATTTTTGTTTTTGGAACGAATGAATGACGGCATATTGAACGACGACGACGACGACGACGATAACGGCGACGGTGGTGGTGGTAGTAGCGATGACATTGGCTTTTTACTTGATTACTACGCTTCCACCTTGACAAAAAAAAATTAAATAAACGTAGCTCAAACTCAAACAAAAACAACCAAATCAAAATCACTTTTGTAAAACAAATGCTGTGATTACACGCGGTCAAGCAATGGGAATCAAGAAAAAAAAAGAAATCGAATTTGGAAGTTAAATTACATACACACACTCACACCAAAGAGATAGAAAAACCTTCTTGATCACACCGAGACGAACTACTGTTTTGAAATGTTCAGCGAGTGAAACTGAAATCGGATGTGTTTTGTCCCCGACCAAACCGAAGCCAGCCCAATTTTCGTAACAAAAAAGAAAATATAAATATAAAATTGCGTATTTTTGTGTGTTGGAACTCTCAACTCTCTTCACTAACAACTTCGGTGCGTTAAATGACTTTTGCCACTCTATCTCCGCACTCTCCGGAATACACACATCGGAAAAGTCGTTTTTAGAATTTTTCCGTTGCACACACACACACACTTATGCGCTCATAAAGAGAAAATAGAAACAGAAAAAAACGACCGTTTGTCGACAAAAATTTACTCACTCTTTGTGCTGGCTGGCCTAGTTGTCACGTTTCTAACGGTGTAGTCCCACGAACAAAATATTCCAAATCAAACTTCCAAGATGCAATCAAGATGAATGCTTTTTGTCAAATGAACTGTTTCAGCCCTGAACGAATTTTTGTCGTGACTGTGTGCGCAAAAGAATTCGTCGTTTCTTCTTAATAATTGGCTCACCGGATTTTTATTTACTGTTTCCACTTTTACGTTTTTTCAGCTACTAAAACGCAGTTTTTTTTTTCTTCTACTGGTCTCTGTCTCATTTCAGTCAGTCAGAGAGATACAGAGTCGCAGAGATCAGCGGCGGCGGCGGCGGCGGTGGCTTGTATATATTTTATTGCATAGAGAGTGAGTAAGTATCTAGAATCATTGTGACCGTGTGCTATGTTTGTGTGCTATATGTGTGCCGTGTTGAATTTTGTTGTCATTTACAGGAGAGAAAAAAAACCACAACAAAGCAACAACAACAACGACGACAGCAAACAAAATTGTGTGTATTTTGTTGCTTCTTTAGCCATGCATCACTGTGTATCGCTCTGTCTTGTTCGATCGAAGCCGATTTAGCTGCTAGATCTCCAAGCGAATGAGCTCATTGCTTACAAATACAAACACACACACACACACAGGCCGTAATCGATCGTGAATCCAAAACCATATGTGAAGGCAACGAAGAAGGAAAAAAAAGATTGAATATGACATCATACCATGATTACCACATGAATTATAATAAAAAAAATGTACGAAAAACAACAACATCCACCACCGAGAAGAGAATCACAAAATGGACAAGCAAAAACAGTAAAAACAACAAAAACAACAAAAACAGCGATTCGAATAGTAAAACGATGAAGCCGTAAGACAAAAGGCGATTCACACACATATATGTATGAACGTAAATATAGGCAAGGAGATCAAGCAAAAAAATAGAAAAAAAGAACACATATTGAAAACAAAAACGACCAAAACAGAGACGGGAGTGGGACACAGAGAGCGAGACCGGCGAAAAGCAACCAGCACCAACCATAGAATGAAATGAGATGGCAGCGCGCGCGGTGCGAGCCAACGGCAGAGTGACGAAATCGTTATTTTCGATGAAAATTGGAAACTTAAAGCAATAATCAAGGCAAAAATAAGCGCAAAAAAATGCGCCACAAAACCTATACACAGCCGAACAGCCGAAAAAATGTTGTTTACTTCACTTCGGTGGCGAAGTGTGGTGTTTTTTTCTCCCTGGTTCGTGTTCGGCTCCGAAAATGTTGTTGTTGGTTATTTTTTTGCTGCTTTAAATTTTGATGTATCTCGCATAATCAGTAGATCTGTATAGTATCGCAGAATGTGCGGGAGGCAAGGTAGAGAGCGAGCGACACAGTAAGTGATAGAGACTTCTTACAAGGTGCAGAGTGCGGCAATGTTTCGATGACAAGATTTGTTCAATTCGCGAATGAAAGGGGGGAGGGGGAAGGGAACAGTACAAGCTCGATAGCAGGTTCGCACACTGTTCGTGTCCCAACGGAGCAACTTCAACCAAAAGTAATTCGATTCAATTGAATGCACGTTTTGTCGCACCACCTTAAATCATCAACTCCGCAATATTCCAAACGGCTGACTTGTTTATGTTGTGGCTCACAGTGCGTGTGTATACGCCCAATAGGCACGAAATGCCAAATAACTTAACTTCCAAATAGAAAACATTCACTCGCGCTCTCTGAACCAAAAAAAAAAAACAAAATACACTCATAAATATGCATACAAAATATCGCGCTATAGCGTTTGCTCATTCGCGCTATCCATCCTGGCCATACCCGGGGCCGCTTATGGTACAGTACATATGTTAAAAAATTCAGTGAACAAATCAACACATTCGGTGTGCGTGTTTTCGAATATCAAATATATGTATGGGCCAATAGTACTGCTATTAGCTCAAAGCGATGAATCTAAAGGCTTTTAGGCTTCCAATTGTTGAATTTGAATGCAGCCAAAAAACGAGAGCGAGCGAGCAAGCAAGCAAGTGAATCCATAGAACTTGACTTCATCAATTAACAATAGCCAACCGCTCAATAACAGCGAACAATTAGTTTCACTTTCAATTAAGATAAATTCGGTTGTTCGGCCCTTTGATTTTCCATGTTCACGCTATGCTACTTCGTTCGCTCCGTTGCTGTTCTTGGCTTTGGTTCGGTCACTCACTTACCCGTTCGTTCGTTCGTTCGTTCGTTCGTTTATTTGGTCGCCTCGAAAATTTGAATAGTAATTTGCAATCAGCTATCAGTACAATGTGATTAGATAATAAAGGTTTTCCACATCACAGAAATTTATGGCTTCTAATTACGATCAAAATCGATAGAACGAGAGCTCACATATATATAAATAGGAGTTGGATTTTTTTTCTTTGCTGTTTGTTTCGATTTGATTTTCAAATTCTATTTGTGTGACAGACGGACAACACGCATTAACAACATTCTCACTAAACATAGAGTCAGCAGATTGTTTACGTAATATTCGAATTGTGTATTGCATTAAGCTGATCCTATTATGGAATGGATTTGATTTGAGGCGAATGGCGAATGAGCGAATGAGAAAGAACGAGAATGAGAATTCAATAGGTGGTTCCGTTGGATCGTTTTGTTTGTCAGCTTTAGCTAATCTTTACTGAGCTGCTGCTGCTGCCTATTGTTGTTCACTAATTTTCATTCAAATTGTGAATTAAAAATTCTTGGCATAAATTTACGCCAACGCAATCACTTTTCAATCGAGTTTATTCACAAAGCACATCTCGTTCGATCTCTCGACGAGATGATTCGATGTTTCACATGTTTGATCGTGGGTATTGTTTTCAGACGCTGTGTGCTCTTTTCAAAAGCGACTACGTCTACACCGTTGAACGACAATGATTAATCGACACACACACACACACACACAACGCTGATTCGCGGCTCTTTGTTATATGGACGAAGGCTAAATTTTAACTGAGGAAATTAAAAAAAACACACACACACACTAATTATCCCTTTTTGATACGCACTTGATCGTGGCATTGATAATATGCTGATGTGTACACATGCTAACCAAACGAATTATGTGTGCAACATGTTTATGTGATGCAACCTCTTAGGCTATTTATGTTGCTTCCTGTGTGTATGTATATTGATAGCGTTTATCGCTATTTACCGCTCTCATTATGCGCTTCGCTCTTGATGTGTCTCTTGTCATGCGTCTCTATCGGTGTCTTTTCATCTGTGTCTACCTCTCTCTCATACGCTTTTCTCTGACTCTCGCTCTTCCTGTATCTCTTACTCTATTTATCGTTTTATCTGTGTGTATGTGTTTCTCTCTCTTTCACTCCCGCCATATATTTCTCTTTCCCAACATGTATTTCTTTCTGTGCCTCTCGTCATATGACTCTTGCTCTCTCTGTGTAAATGTATCTCTGGACACAAACACAGATGTCTATCAAGCCATTGTGCCTGTCTTTTTTGCATCAGCAAAGCTTGCTTTTCTGGCTCATTACGATTCAAATCAATCATTCTGTTGTTGCACGTATATCGTCTATACACATTGAGATTAGTGTAAATCCACATTTGCACTTGTGTTCGAGATCCACACTCATACACACATTCATGCAACAAACACATTCACACGCAACACACACAATAGCCTTCGATGTTCGGGCTAAAGGATTATTCGGGTGAGCAAGCGATCGATTGAATGCTATTGAAAATTGATAAATGGGACAACAGAGTAAGCGCATATACATGGGAAAAAACACCCATCGAAACCCCATAAAATACGACAAAGTCTTCTTTTGGTACCGGGCTCATTTGTTTAATGCGCGCTACAAAATGATAAATGATGCATGTACCCATGTTTATGTTTTAAGACATTCACGCAACTTTTTGCATCGATCATCATCGAATATGAATGAGTGAAAAGGAAAGAAAGCCGAATAGAAAATAAAACCATTATTTTGTTGTTGTTTGATTTGTATATTTATTCTAAATGCTTTTTTTTTGTCGGTGGAAAATTTGCGTATAAAACACGAGAGAGAGAAAATAATAATATATATTGCCAAATGATTCACATTTAGTCTTCTATCTTATGAGCTATGGGAGGCGCGAAAAGAAGAGTAAATATTTTTTGTTTGTACTTTAGTGCAATTTACAAGATACATATAAAAAAAATTGAAAGAAAAAAGTTCTTTGAAAATAAAAATAATAAAACTTGTGACCATTGGTAAGAGCGCAATGTGGTGAGGTGGTGTTGGTGGTGGTGGGTGGTAGGTGAAAAAGATTGTGAGATTTTTCTATTATTCGGCTGGTGGTGATGATTTTGGTACTGGTGGCGGTGCGTCTTCATCCTCAGTTTCAGCGACCGTTTCCACGGTTATTGATTGTGGTAGATTGTCAACGTAGGGCGCTTCAACTTTGGTTACACCTTCGGTGGCTGCCAAACGCTCGGCACGACTCTTTCGACGCCATTCACGTAATTTGAACACGGCATCAACGACATATGTAATAGTGGCTGCGATTCCACTTATCTGCAATAAAAAAAAATGGCACATTTCGGAAAAGGGTAAGAGCAAACACATTAACCAAACAATAGATGCAAAGAAGAAGAGAGAAAAACAATAGAGCTCAACTGCAAATGAGTGCAAAGAACATCATTTGTATTCAAATGCACCACATATCTATTGACTAGATCGAGAGGAGAGTATGTGAAAAAATTCTAATATATTTTGAAAGAGGAGAGTATGATTTCTGTTGATTCTATCTGCGTTAAAAGGAAGAATGTTAGCATCCCGTCTAGCCTCCGCGGTTTTTCACGGTTTCCGCGGAACTGATAAGAGATAACAACATGGTGTCTTCGGCAAAGTTGTAGTACTCGAGGTCTTCTATAACATTGCTGAAGACATCTATCTCTTATCTTTAATTTGTTGCGCGCAAATCACGCACATAAAAAAACAAATTTTATATAGAACTTTTTTTTCTTATCATTTTTCGCGCTTACTCTCCTCTCGATCTAGTCAATAGATATAATGGTTGTATGTGCGAGTGCGTGCGTCCGTGTGCCCGGAGTATCGAAAATATCCGTTCTCTTTCTCTCTCTAACACTCTCTCACTCACTCAGTTCTACTCAGAAAATTATTTTTTTTCTCACAATCCCATAGTCTTTCCCATAGTCTCGTGCTCTTTTAAAGTCTCTCTTTCAAGTTCGCTCTCTCTCTCTCTCTCTCTCTCTCTCACACACACACACACACACATATACATACAACGTCAATCCCACTCATCCATACATTTTCTCCCTTGCACGCTCCTATCGGCAACATTCACACAACTCACATGCACATAATTTACAACGTGAACAACCGAGTGACAACAAAATGCACACAAGCCGATTGCTGCGTGCACACAAATTAGAAATGCATCCAAACGTGTAGAAACGGCAGCAAAAAATTTTGCAAGTGACAAACATGCAACACATTCCAGCCCAAGCAGCTTTGGAACAAAACGAAGTATCGGTTTGATGTTTGGTGTAACCGTATTACGTCTTGATATATGGCCATATAAAAAAAAATTCGATGGAAGCGTGCGTGAAAACCAAGAGAGAGAGAGAGCGAGAGAGAAAAAAAACGAGATGCATTCCACCGAATCGAGTTGTATGGTATATATGTATGTATCGCATGTAATTGAGTTATGCGGCGGCAAATAAAATTTGTGCGATGTTTTTGTCACACAACGCACCCAAACTACCGGAAATCGCATAGAATAATAATTTTACGAAATAAAATATGATATATTTTTTTATATATATGGAGTATAATCTAATTACATGCTTAATGTCCAAACGGATAATATCCCAATGTCATGAGTCACACAAGAATACATTCATTCGTTTTTCTGTATCTCGCCCTTTCCTTAACACACATACACGCACACACACACACTTTCATTGCTCTCGCTCTTTCCTTGTTTCGGCACATTGCATCGCAAACCAAATATTATTATTTATACAATTTTTGGACACAGGCCGCCGCCGCCACCATGGGAAAAAAAAGGAAGGAAGAGCAGAAACGAGCACCAAAAATCCATAAAAATATAGATGTGTTTTTGTATTATTAGTACGAACCGTTGCTGTTAATTGCCTTGGACAGCCATTGTCGAGTGTGTGATAGCATTCAAGTATCTCGCGTACCATTGTCACACAACCATAAACAAATACGATTATTAATGCACATTGTATCAGCAATTCGTTACGCAACCATTTTAATGAGTCACGCAGTTCGGCACAACACACCACCAATGCCAATGTTATAAAGGAAAAACTCGCTC
Source organism: Sitodiplosis mosellana (assembly GCF_009176505.1). Taxonomy (NCBI): domain Eukaryota; kingdom Metazoa; phylum Arthropoda; class Insecta; order Diptera; family Cecidomyiidae; genus Sitodiplosis; species Sitodiplosis mosellana. The sequence continues at coordinate 1,297,023 of NW_022601403.1, read as the reverse complement.
CGGCTATTGCTATCGAATTGAATTTAATCACATTCTTAACGTCGTAATAGGGATTTTCCGCTACGGACGCAAAAATTATTGCCAAAATGTTGAATATCTGCGAGAAATAAAAGAAACACACAGAGAAGAAAGAAAATACAAATAAGAAACAGAATTGGTGTATTCGATGTAAATGCAAAATACTAACATTCGAATTAAAATAAACAATAAAAACGGCCGAAAAACCAAAATGTATGTATGATTCAAATGTGGAAAACACGCTGTAAACACGAAACACACATACATGCAAGCGCGCGTCACTCTCTCGGAATATCGGCTCGCTGGTTGGCGTGCATACGTGCCCTGTCTGTATGTGTGAGCGTGTGTGCGTGCATGAAGCGCAAATACACATGAGAGCGCGTCAACTTCCATTAGCATGAGTGCGCATACAGCTTTCAGGTTAGATTTTTAACCGTTATACCGAATGCATTGTGAGGATTGTCATTTGGAAATGCGATTACTGACTACTCACAATAATAGCCAACAACCATCCAGCTGCATGCACTGGAAAAGGTGTAACACACAGAATGCAAAATATACAACTTACCAACGCCACAATCCGCAAAATGGCTGGCAGCGTCGATAGATGACGATATTCGATGGATTTGATTGACGGCAACGGCATTTTTTCTGGACGTGTGTGTGTGTGCGCTTTCTCTTTCTTTCACCCCGGAGAAACCACAACCGAATTCGTTACTTTTCTTTTTTCTTCACCAAAATCACTTCACTCGTGGTCTTTTTTTTGGTTTGCTTCAGTCCAGTTTGTGGACGCGTGTGTCCATAAGCGTAATGCCACTGTGTCATGCACAAAATAAACAACACAGAGAGACACCAATTGCACTAACAAGAGACAATTCTCTTCGCACATAAACGACACACAATGCAAAACTAGAATAAAACCGTAACACCGTGTTCTACTTTCTCGATCGGGCGGCAAGAGAAAATTCTGGCTTTAGATTGATTGTGATGATGCTCTCGCGCGAATATGCGTGTGTTTTGTTTTGTAGGTTTCTTCTAACTGTCTGTGTCTGCGCCTATAATATTCTATCAATAATACAATATTTTTGCGCGCACTCTACACTCTTTTTTCGAACCGTACTGAGCAACAAACGTAAACATACAACGCCAGCAAAGAACACTCTCTCGGCTCAACTCTCTGAACCACACTATGCTATTGCGTTTCTGTCGCTCTCTCTAATTCTCTCTCTGTATCCCTTGCTCTCTCTCTCTCTCTCTCTCTCTCTCTCTCTCTCTGTATGCAACAGTATAAACCCAAGCGTACGTAATGTGTACTAGCGAATAAGAGAAAAATGCGCGCGCCCGTTCAAGCAACTGCTCTCTTTCTGTTGTTATTGTTGCTGCTGCTGCCGTCGTTGTTATTATTGTTATTAAAAACTTCGGGGAAAAAAATGAGGCAACTATTCGATACACACGACCATTTGATTCTGAACACAAATTCATACTATCCACAGTTCTTATTATTACATGACGCGCGGATGAATGTTGTTGTTGTTGTTGCTGCTTTTTTCATCGTTCGTTTTTGTTTTTATTCTGTATGCTCAATTCAACTTGAACGGTGTTGGTAAAATTATCCATTGGTGCCTGTTACTTGTGCCAAGCTACCGTGTAGGTCAATCTTTATTTCTCTCTCTCTTCCTCTCCGCTTGCTCTTTCTGCTTCGCTTTTCCATTCTTCTAGCATTCACTCGATCATTACTCGATCTGGACGTACTATTTCCACTTGGTACACAGTCTGCCGCGTGTAATTCTGTTCCAATTGTACATTTTTTCGGTCGGACAGCTTTATTTTTCTCGCTTTCACTCTCTCTCTCTCTATCTCTCTTTCGTTCCTTTTCGAGAACAATCACGACGCTATTACCATGTTACTTCTCGCTCATTCCATGTTGCTGACTCTTTTTATCGCTAAATTTGCTATTGTTCCCTCCTGCTCTGACTCTGACACTGGCTCATTCTATGCCTGTAACTCTTCTATTTTTACCTCATTTGCTTTTCCTCTCATTCCGACTGCATCATTTACTATCTTGCTGCGACTGTCTCACTCGCACTCATGTCCCAAACACATGGAATCAGAAGAGAAACAACAACTTCGTGTTTATTGGTAGAAAAGTGCCGGGCTGCAATAAGAAAGTACAAAACAATCATTTTTCGTTTTGAATCTCATTTCAATGGTGCGCGTCACACTCTTCTAGTTGGATTTTTCTATCCCTTTTCAACAAACATAATTATTCTATATCAACATCGAGACGACGGCGACGTCGACAACGATGCAATCGCCTAATGACAACAACGGGCCGAGAAACAGATGTAACAACTGAAAATAACCGTAACACCGCACAGGCAACGAACAACAGAAAAAAGCACACACTAAATAAATATATGTATGTGGAATGTGTGATGCCGATTGATAGAAAAATTGATGGAATAGAGACGCGAAACGGAAAAACTAGTCAGAATGTGAGTGTGTGTGTGTGTGTGATGTGCGAAGGGAATATTGAATAAGCCAGGGGGAGAGAGAGAGAATGAGGAGAGAACCCGGACACAAAACAAAATCTATACAAAATAGAACAACGAAAAATACGAACGCGAGAGAAGGCAGCAACAACGACGACGACGACGACGACGACGAAAAAAACACATTATTATTGTGCATTGTTATTGTGTGCCACGAACGAACATAGTCGTAAACACAGAGAAAATTGAGGTGATTGAATAGAAAATGTGCGAGCGAACGCTGTGATGCATGAACATAGAACATTGAATAAAAGCCACTGCTTTTTTTCATTTATTCATTCTTTTTTTTTTTGCTCCCTTCCTTGTTTCTCGTACGTGCTATCGAATTCTGGCCATCTTTTTCTATCAAACTCGGCAACTCATTCTGTATCGCCTGTTGTTGTTGTTGCTGCTGGCTTTTTTTTCCTATTCGCTTCTCAGCTTCTCTCTCGCGTACACGCAAATCATTGCGTAAAGTTCAACGTCGATCAAAGAGATGGCATATATGCACATCACAACTGGGTACGAGACTGAATCGAGAGAGAGAGAGAGAGAGAGAGAGAGAGAGAGAGAGAGAATGAAGAGAAGGAAAGAAACAACAACAGAACAAACGTTTCAATCAAAGCTAAGAGAAAAAGAAGCGAACACTGGAAATGGAGAATGTACTGTATTCCAAATGCATTCAAGTCGAAAAATGTGGGTAAGTACTGATCTAATTCGCTCATTCGCTCGCTTTGCTTTGCTGTCTATCTTGTCTCTGGCGATGCGAAGAGAGTCTCAGTATTTGTGCGTCTAAATCTAATTCAAAAAATCAGTTGGATCCATTATGTAATATTAAATTAATCATCATCATCATCATCATCATCATCAACACAACATCATGAGCTATTTTTTTTCAATACTCACACACAATAAGAAATGTGAAGAGAAGAGATATAATGGGCTGGGGCCAAAGGGCAACAACATTAACACACAAAGCGAACATTGAGACGGAGAGAGAGAGAGAGAGAGAGATGTGCAAAGAGAGAAAGGTTCAAGCACTTCAATCGAAATTCATTCGAATCATTTTAACACACAAAAAACACAAAAAAAATTCTCTCGACTACTTTCTTCTCTCTTAAATACACTATTTCACACGCACTGAAAAACAAACGAACGTTTCGACATGGAAAATAACCGAAGAAACCATTTCTTCTTCATCATCTTTCATTTCGTACGAAATCATCGCATAGTTTATTATTTGAAAGTATCGAATAGGGAATGAAAAAAAAAAACACACACACACACACACACGTATCCCAATCGAATAAAGAGAAACAAAATTGTAGATTTCAAGACGATGAAATCACCTTTCTACGTGCACGTTTTACCTCTTTCTATAACATTCTATAAGAGTGGTTCTCGGTGGTTTTTATTTTTGGTCTTTTTTTTTTTAAATATTCTTTGACTCAATCCTCTACCATTTGATCTTCAACCACAAATTGTTGACTATACAATTTGAATATAATTGCAGCTTTATCGTCAGCTATGAGTCAATCATCAAGTGCAATGATAGTTCGAATGTATTCAAACCACGATAAAAAATACACTCAGCGTGTAACGAGCTAACGAGAGTTGGTTTTTTTTCTTCTCTTTCGTCATGAAAATCGAAACCAAAAACTTTTATAGCATTCCAATCAAAATCACTTCAATTGGTTATATGACATTTTGATAACATGAACCATATTCTTATTTTCTATCTCCGTCTCCGGCGTGCACACACACACAAATCCCAAAAAGAAGGTATCTATCGAAAAATAATCAAACGGAGCAAAAACAGCAATGAATAGTAGAAATCAAATCGGCGCGGTGACTTTTTTCATTATACGCCCGTTTGGAAAAACGACGAGAGATAGGGAGAGAAGAGAAAAAGAGTCTGACAACTGAAATATAGCATGAAATTGAAGGCAATCGAATATTCGATATAAATAAGTTTATTCAACCGCAGTTACGACTCAATAAAAATCGAAACAAATTGATCTGATTATATAGTTGAACTATTGCACCCATTTGCCGATGCCAAGAGAGAATGAGAGAGGCAGATACATTGGCATATCTATTTAAATTGGGATCAAGATGAGGGAGCGAGCGAGTGAGCGAGCAGGCGATCAGGAAGATAGAGAGAGAGAGAGAGAGAGAGAGAGAGAGAGAGAGAGAGAGAGAGAGA